>NW_028318963.1:300000-397500 GCF_062004578.1 Staurois parvus
ACAGGCAGCATAATGTTCTCCACAGCTTCTCCAGACCCTTTCATGTCTGTCACATATGCTCAGGGTGAATTTGCTCTCATCTGTGAAAAGCACAGGGTGCCAGTGGTGGACCTGCCAATTCTGGTGTTCAATGGTAAATGCCAATCCAGCTCTATGGTACCGGCAGTGAGCACAGGGCCCACTAGAGAACGTTGGGCCCTCAGGGCACCCTCATGAAGTCTGTTTCTGATTGTTTGGTCAGAGACATTCACACCAGTGGCCTGCTGGAGGTCATTATGCAGAGCTCTGGCAGGGCTCATCCTGTTGCTCCTTGCACATAGGAGCATATACCAGTCCTGCTGATGGGTTAAGGATCTTCTGTGTCCCTGTCCAGCTCTCCTAGAGTAACTGCCTGTCTCCTGGAATCTCCTCCATGCTCTTGAGACTGTGCTGGAAGACACAGCAAACCTTCTGGCAATGGCACGTATTGATGTGGCATCCTGGAGGAGTTGGACTGCCTGCGCAACCTCTGTAGGGTCCAGGTATGACCAGTTCAATATCCCAGGAGATTCATTGACTTGATGCTATACTCTGATTAAAAAGTGTTACTTTAATTTTTTTTGAGCAGTGCATATATATATATACAGTTGTGTTCAAAATAATAGCAGTCAGACATCACTAACCGGATCAATCACTGTTTTTGGTAGAAATGATATTTCTACATGGCAAATAATTTCCTAGCAGGTGTAGTAGAGTAATAGAAATCCAACAGACCCAACAGTCATGACATGCGTGCTGCTGATTCTGTGTCATTGAATCACTCATTGAAAGGGGCGTGTTCAAAATAATAGCAGTGTGGAGTTCTATTAGTGAGGTCATTCATTCTTTGAAAAACAGGTGGCAATTATTGCCCTTATTTAAGGAAGGAAGGCAGCAAATGTTGGACATGCTGGTTACAGTGCATTTCTCTCTGAAATTCTGAGGAAAATGGGTCGTTCCAGACATTGTTCAGAAGAACAGCGTACCTTGATTAAAAAGTTGATTGGAGAGGGGAAAACATATAAAGAAGTGCAGAAAATGATCGGCTGCTCAGCTAAAATGATGGCAAATGCTTTAAAATGGCAACCAAAACCTGAAAGACGTGGAAGAAAGCGAAAAACTACCATTAGAATGGATAGAAGAATAGCCAAAATGGCGTGGACTCAGCCAACAATCAGCTCCAGGAAGATGAAAGAAGGTGTGACGTTCCCTGTGAGGACTGTTACAATTAGAAGACGCCTATGTGAAGCCAAGCTATCTGCAAGAAGTCCCCGCAAAGTCCCACTGTTGGAAAAAAGACGTGCTGAAGAGGTTACAATTTGCCAAAGAGCACATTGACCGGCCTAAAGAGAAATGGTGCAACATTTTGTGGACTGATGAAAGTAAGATTGTTCTTTTTGGGTCTAGTGGCTGGAGACAGTTTGTCAGACGACCCCCAAACACTGAATTCAAGCCACAGTACACTGTGAAGACAGTGAAGCATGGTGGTGCAAGCATCATGATATGGGGATGTTTCTCATACTATGGTGTTGGGCCTATTTATCGCATACCAGGGATCATGGATCAGTTTGAATCCATCAGAATACTTGAAGAGGTCATGCTGCCTTATGCTGAAGAGGAAATGCCCTTGAAATGGGTGTTCCAACAAGACAACGACCCCAAACACACCAGTAAACGTGCAACATCTTGGTTCCAGACAAACAAGATGGACGTTATGGAGTGGCCAGCCCAATCCCCGGATCTTAATCCAATAGAAAACTTGTGGGGTGACATCAAAAATGCCGTTTCTGAGGCAAAACCAAGAAATAGAGAAGAACTGTGGAATGTGGTCCAATCATCCTGGGCTGGAATACCTGATCACAGGGGCCAGAAGTTGGGTGACTCCATGCAACACAGATGTACAGCAGTTCTCAGAAACAGTGCGACTACAACCAAATATTCATGAAGTCATTCAAAGGAAAGCAAAATCTTCAAACATTTTTCAGTTTATATAGTGAATGTTTGAGTTTGTAAAGAAGAACACTGAGATTTTTTTGAACCGTCTAATATTCACTTTTCTTCCATTTTTTTAGAGGAACAACACAAATTTGATGTATTTTTCTTCATGTTGTGATTTGGAATAGAATGTGTCGTGTTCCCAATGCATTTGTGTGGATGGAAATAAAAGCTATTAGAAGGATTTTGAGCTTTATTCACTTTTTTCAACATACTGCTATTATTTTGAACACAACTGTATATATTCTACAAACACTTTCAACCCTTCCTGAGTCCAGGCATTCCTAGTGCCCTGATGAAGGGGGAGTGTGAACCCATGAAACGTGTTGGTTATCTTTTATCCTGTTGATCTTTCCGTAATGAAATACCACACTGGGCCCTATTGTCATTACTGTGGCACCCTTGGTGCTCTACCACTCCTCAGAAAAGTGCTTTTTTCAGAGGGAGCTGAGCTGAGGAGCGGTCATTTTGAACAGCACCCCAATACATTAAGATTAGCTTCACACTTGAGGTTCTTCAAGTTTTTTTATAGTGTACTCTTGAGGCAGTGAGTCTTGAGTGTCTTGTTTTAGCCAGCTGAAAGTTACTAGGATAATAAAAGGCTAAAAATGGTGCAAAAATACGATTCACATTGTATTTTCAGGTGCTCTGTATATAGAGACCAAAACTGCATAACTGTGCTCCAAAGAACACAATACCCCCTATGTACCCCATAGGATACAATGGGAATGCTCATGTCCAGTGTTGAAGTGCTTCTAGAAATGCGCTTTAAATCACTCAGCTGTGAACCAACGGTAAAGCAACGTAAATGCGTTGCAACACAAGGCGAGGCACCATAGTGCATTGCGCCAAAACCACAACCTCCTGCGACACCATGTAGTTTGGCGTGTGCAAAAACGCTCGAGTTTGCAAATATATGGGGGTGCTATAAACAATTAATGGCACTGCCGCGCGACTGCTAAAGGGCAATGTGTTTCTGTGCGTTTTGGGAAAATGTACAATTTTCTGAGAGATGTAAACCTAACCTAAAAGAATCAATTTTAAAAAATGGGATATACAGTCATGGCCAAAAATATTGGCACCCCTGCATTTCTATCAGATAATGCACCACTTTGCCCAGGAAATTGTTGCAATTAGAAATGTTTCGGCATTCTCATGTTTATTTCTTTTGTTAGTATTGGTATGACACAAAGTGGAGAAACAAAAAGACAAATCTGACACATTCCACGCAAAACCCACAAAAATGGACTGGACAAAATTATTGGCACCCTCAACTTATTATCTGGTAGAACACCCCTTGGAAAAAATAACTGAAATCAATGGCTTCCTGTGACCATCAATGAGTTTCTTCCACCTCTCTACTGGAATTTTGGAGCGCTCTTCTTCCACCAACTGCTCCAGGTCTCTCAGATTAGAAGGGTTCCTTTTCCCAACTGATGTTCTGAGATCTCTCCACAGGAGCTCTATGGGATTGAGATCTGGACTCATTGCTGGCCAGTTCAGTCCTCTCCAGTGCTTTGTCTGAAACCATTTCTGGGGGCTTTTTGACGTGTGCTTTGGGTCATTGTCTTGTTGTAGGACCCATAACATCTGACGGAGACCCAACTTTCTGACACTGGGCCCTACATTTCACCCCAGAATTCTTCAGATTTGATAATGCAATGCACACGGTCAAGACATCCAGGACATCCAGTGCCTGAAGCAGCAAAGCAACCCCAAAACATAAGTGACCCTCCCCATGTGTGACTGTAGTGACCCTTTTCTTTAAAGGCCTCATTGCTTTTTTTGAAAACAACAGACTGATGGGCTTTATCAAAAACCCGTCATTTTGTTTCGTCTGTCCACAGCACATTGTCCCAAAAGGATTTTGGCTTCCTCAGGTAAGTTTTGGCAAACTCCAATCTGGCTTTTATATGTTTCTGTGTCAGCAGTGGGGTCCTCCTGGGTCTCCTACCGTAGCGTCCCTTTTCATTCAGATGGTGACATATAGTGTGAGTGGACACAGGTGTACCCTGTACCTGAAGGTCAGCTTGAATTTGTCTGGAAGTTGATCGAGGTTCTTTATCCACCATTCCAACAATCCTTTTTTCCAATCTTTAAGCAATTTTTCTTGCTCATCCACATCCAGGGAGATTAGCTACAGTGCCATGGGCTGTACACTTCTTGACAAAGTTGCGCACAGTGGACACAGGAACATTAAGATCTCTGGAGGTGGACTTGTAACCTTGAGATTGTCCATACTTTTCCACAATTTTTGTTCTCAAATCCTCAGACAATTCTTTGCTGCTCTTCCTCTTCTCCATGCTCCACATGGCACACAGAGACACACAACAGAAAGGTGAAGTCTATTTTTCACCATTTTAACTGGTTGTCGGTGTGATTTCTATATTATCAGCACCTGGTCATTGATACAGGGGAGTTTAATGACAAATTACAGGAGCGTCACAAACTTGGAATGGGTGAAGTGGTGCATCAAGCCGGCCATACATGAGTCGAATGCTGAAAGAAATTTCTTTTGAAAATCTTTTCTAAGAATTTTCATTTGAATTTTGCACCATCAGCGTGTCACAGACACAGCTGATTTTCGTGTGACCATCGAATTTGAGTGATCGGGCATGTTGGAAGTTTTTTGAAAAACGAACAAATTTCAAATCAATGATGGGAGAATCGTGTGGGAAACATAAATGAAAAAGAAATGAGCGTGAACTGTGACCTGGAAAGAAAAGAAAATTTTTGGCCATGAAAATTCTTTTTTGTAGCAATGGAGGTGAAATTGAAGAATTGTTCATTGAATTTCAAAATCAATGGTGGCTCCATTGGATTACAAAACACACAAAATTTCCAATTTTCTAAAGAAAATTTGTTCGGAATTTGACCCGTGTATGGTCTGCATCAGAGGCGGACTGACCATTTGGAAACTCGGGCACTGCCCGAGGGCTCGGGGTCAGTAGGGGGCCCCATGAAATGCCCCTGGTACCTTTTTCATAGGCTTTTTTGGGTTTGGGCAAGGACACAGGGGCCCCATGATCCCCTATTGCCTGGGGGCCCCATGAGTTGTCAGTCCGCCCCTGGTCTGCATTATCTGACAGAAATGCAGGGGTGCCAATATTTTAGGCCATGACTGTAAGTGCACTAAGCACCGTGTATGCAACCACATGGACAACCCCAGCGACTCTCCAGCTCCTGTCCTGCTGGCGCCTAAACCTATCTTCTACCCATCTGTAGATCTAACCCTTTGGTTGGAGGTCCTCTTTAATTATGACCTGAGATTGAAACACAATCTCAAATATTTCCCAATCAGGAAATGGTGAAATCCCCATGGCAACTCAGACACAGAGCAATAACCTGTAACAGAACCCAGACAGAAACATTTCACTGATAATAAACTGTACATCTTCCCCCCAGGCCAAAAAAAATTGAACATCTGAAAACAAGGGATTCCCCGCTCGCTGTGTTTGTCCCAGTTAATCATTCAGGGAGATCCAGTTAAACCATAATAGTGGAATGTTTTATCGACGTCTCCTAGCAAACAAAATAGTTTCCATATCGCTGTCCAAATTCCGCTGGACGCGGCCGAGCAGATGGCGATATGTGAGGAGGAGATAGCACAGATGAGGCGCTGATAAGAGTCAGTGAGGAAATACACGGGGATAGTAACAAATTTATTCTGCATCGATTTTCTTGAGAAAGACTGGAAATATGAGATCGATATCCGGCATGCAATGTGACTACAAGACCCGTCTTACCTGCTGGTATGAACACTGGATAGGATTTATAAACGCTTTCAACCCTTCCTGAGTCCAGGCATTTCTGTAGTGACCTTAAGTGTTACTAAACCCTGGACCCCGCATTCACTATATCTGCTCTCCCCGGACCCTGCATTCACTATATCCGCTCTCCCCGGACCCTGCATTCACTATATCCGCTCTCCCCGGACCCTGCATTCACTATATCTGCTCTCCCCGGACCCTGCATTCACTATATCCGCTCTCCCCGGACCCTGCATTCACTATATACGGTCTCCCCGGACCCTGCATTCACTATATCCACTCTCCCTGGACCCTGCATTCACTATATATGGTCTCCCCGGACCCTGCATTCACTATATCCAGTCTCCCCGGACCCTGCATTCACTATATATGGTCTCCCCGGACCCTGCATTCACTATATCCACTCTCCCTGGACCCTGCATTCACTATATATGGTCTCCCCGGACCCTGCATTCACTATATATGGTCTCCCCGGACCCTGCATTCACTATATCTGGTCTCCCTGGAACCTGCATTCACTATATCCGGTCTCCCTGGAACCTGCATTCACTATATCCGGTCTCCCGGACCCTGCATTCACTATATCTGGTCTCCTCGGACCCTGCATTCACTATATCCGGTCTTTCCGGACCCTGCATTCACTATATCCGGTCTCCCCAGACCCTGCATTCACTATATCCGGTCTTTCCGGACCCTGCATTCACTATATCCGCTCTCCCCAGACCCTGCATTCACTATATCCAGTCTCCCCGGACCCTGCATTCACTATATCTGCTCTCCCCGGAACCTGCATCCACTATATCCAGTCTCCCCAGACCCTGCATTCACTATATTCAGTCTCCCCAGACCCTGCATTCACTATATCTGCTCTCCCCGGACCCTGCATTCACTATATCTGATCTCCCCGGACCCTGCTTTCTTCCCACTGATCACCAATGTAAGGAGCATTCTTCCCACTGACCATCAATGTAAGGAACATTCTTCCCACTGCCCACCAATGTAAGGGGAATTCTTCCCACTGACCACCAATGTAAGGAACATTCTTCCCACTGACCACCAATGTAGGGGAATTCTTCCCACTGACCACCAATGTAAGGAGCTTTTTCCCACTTATCCCTGATGATTTGGTTTTAGCAGGCGTTCCCCAAGACCTGAACATTATAAGAGCTCCTCTAGGTTAAAACAGTTGAGAAAGACTAGTCTAGTGTATAAGCAAGCCATTTGACAGGTCCTATTAATCCATGGTGGTGGTATGTACCAAGTCCAAGCTTGCTCAGACTGAGGGACTTTATCTATTTCCACAGATGGATGTGTATAACTGCAAGGAGAGATTTAAAAGACTTTAGGAACATGCCATGTGTCACGTGTGACCCACTCCGGAGAGCCAAGACTGATCCGTCAGCAATGATTGCCATCTATTATTTAGAAGAACATACATTTCAGATGACCTTAAATACATTTTTTACATTAATATGCCACCGCTGTCCCGTAAAGCGTTCCTGGGGGACCCAACTGCTCATCTCTATCCATTATAATCTATCCCACTTCCCGAGAGTGAGGTGGTCAGATCAACCCATCAGAAGTTGATTTAGTCATTTTGACTGGAAAAAGGTGATTTTATTTCCAACATAATTAAAATGTATCCAAACCCAAGAACAACACTGTATAATATAGTGCAGCTTACCAGTCCTTAAATGTGATGGCTGCATTCGTTTTCTTTTTCAAGCTTTTTTCCAGTTATTTTCACCTGTTGACCCTGCCGGTAACATGCTTACTGTCCTACAGTGACAACACTCCTTCTCTGTACTGTATTGTTAGAGGAGCGGTGTTGTCATTCCAGGACAGAAGGTGTTTAGGACTACAGAACACCTCTATCCTTGTATCCTAGGAAGAGGTGCTCCTGGCAGGGCTGATGACAGGGTGCACAGTACAGCACTGGATTTCTGGCAGGATCAACACTCAACAAGATACTTCCATTGGGTTTTTAAAACAAACCCAACCAGAACTTCATTGTTGAAGTTTATGTACCTTTTAGCCATTCTCTCCTCCCCAATTGTGACTGTGGTGAAAATGTACATGTAGTTCTGTTTCAGTGTCAGTTCAGTGACCCTTCTGACTTTACTGCAATCTACAGCTTCTGTTGGATACCATTGGTGGGGGGGATGTTCACTCACTCTGAATGGGCCCCCAAATCAGCTCCAGCTCCATTTTCTAGTGCCACTTGGTGTGCTACCAGCATGGCGTGCAAATGGCCCAATTCCAGAGATGATGACAGCTAGTCATATACAGTATCTCTCAGAAGTGAGTCCACCCACATTTTTGTAAATCTTTGATTCTATCTTTTTATGTGACAACACTGAAGAAATGACACTTTGCTACAATGTGGCGTAGTCAGTGTACAGCTTGTATAACATGTAAATTTGCTGTCCCCTCAAAATAACTCAACACTCCGCCATTAATGTCTAAACCGCTGGCAACAAAAGTGACTCCACCCCTAAGTGACAAGGTCCAAATTGGGCCCAGTTAGCCATTTTCCCTTCCCGGTGTCATGTGACTTGTTAGTGTTACAAGGTCTCAGGTGTGAATGGGGAGCAGGTGGGTTACATTTGGTGTTATCGCTCTCACTCTCTCCTACTGGTCACTGGAAGTTCAACATGGCACCTCATGGCAAAGAACTCTCTGAGGATCTGAAAAAAAGAATTGTTGCTCTACATAAA
This sequence comes from Staurois parvus, assembly GCF_062004578.1. NCBI lineage: Eukaryota > Metazoa > Chordata > Amphibia > Anura > Ranidae > Staurois > Staurois parvus. The sequence goes on from NW_028318963.1 coordinate 308,501, forward strand.
GATGGCCTAGGCTATAAGAAGATTGCCAAGACCCTGAAACTGAGCTGCAGCATGGTGACCAAGACCATACAGTGGTTTAACAGGACAGGCTCCACTCAGAACAGGCCTTGCCATGGTTGACCAAAGAAGTTGAGTGCACGTGCTCAGTGTCATATCCAGTGGTTGTCTTTGGGAAATAGACGTATGAGTGCTGCCAGCATTGCTGCAGAGGTTGAAGGGGTCGGGGGTCAGCCTGTCAGTGCTCAGACCATACGCCACACACTGCATCACATTGGTCTGCATGGCTGTTGTCCCAGAAGGAAGACTCTTCTAAAGATGATGCACAAGAAATCCCACAAACAGTTTGCTGAAGACATGCAGACTAAGGACATGGATTACTGGAACCATCCTGTGGTCTGATGACACCAAGATCAACTAATTTGGTTCAGATGGTGTCAAGCGTGTGTGGCAGCAAACAGGTGAGGGGTACAAAGAAGAGTGTGACTTGCCTACACATCAAGCATGGTGGTGGGAGTGTCATGGTCTGGGGCTGCATGAGTGCTGCCGGCACTGGGGAGCTACAATTCATTGAGGGAACCATGAATGCCAACATGTACTGTGACATACTGAAGCAGAACATGTTCCCTTCGGCGACTGGGCCGCAGGGCAGTATTCCAACATGATAACGTCCCCAAACACACCTCCAAGATGACCAGTGCCTTGCTAAAGAAGCTGAGGGTAAAGGCGATGAACTGACCAAGCATGTCTCCAGACCTGAACCCTATTGAGCATCTGTGGGGCATCCTCAAATGGAAGGTGGAGGAGCGCAAAGTCTCTAACATCCACCAACTCCATGATGATGTCATGGAGGAGTGGAAGAGGACTCCAGTGGGCAACCTGTGAAGCTCTTGTGAACTCCATGCCCAAGAGGGTTAAGGCAGTGCTGGAAAATAATGGCGGCCACACAAAATATTGACCCTTGGGGCCCAATTTGGACCTTGTCACTTAGGGGTGGACTCACTGTTGTTGCCAGCGGTTTAGACATTAATGGCGGTGTGTTGAGTTATTTTGAGGGGACAGCAAATTTACATGTTATACAAGCTGTACACTGACTACGTCACATTGTAGCAAAGTGTCATTTCTTCAGTGTTGTCACATAAAAAGATAGAATCAAATATTTACAAACATGTGAGGGGTGGACTCACTTCTGGGACATACTGTATGGAAAGTCAAGCTTCATCCCAAACTCCCAAAGCCCTTCTGTTGTTGGCTACTTTTTTGAGGGGCCAATAGGGAGCCTAGTGGGGCAGAATTGTGAAGCTTTGCATATACCCTCACTGGCTAATATCTCTGGCCAGCCAGCATGATGACATACACCTAGGGGGCGTGTCCAGGATGCCCTGACCTCACGGGAAGTAGGCTGAATGATGTTGGTCATCATTTAACCTAAAAGAAGACTGGCGTAGTGGTGAGTCTATGGGGACAGTGAGGGCTGCCGTATGAAATCATGGGTCCCTGTACAGACTACCTGATAGAGCCCCCTTGAACATCCAGAGGATAATGAAACAGCCCGCCAAGCTCACCATGGTAAATCATGGGTGTGGAAAAATAGTGCTTACAGTGGAAGGGCCATAAAAACAGTGTGCAGGGGTCAGGAATATGTATTGCACATAGTGCAGAGGTCAGGAATATGCATCGTAAAGAGTACAGGGGTCAGGGGTATGCATCGTACACAGTGCAGTTTCAGGAGTATGTAACATACAGAGGGCATGGATCAGGAGTTTGTATTGTACAGAGTGCAGGGGTCAAGAGTATGTATCATACAGAGTGCAGGGGACAAGAGTATGTATCATACAGAGTGCAGGGGTCAAGAGTATGTATCATACAGAGTGCAGGGGACAAGAGTATGTATCAGAGTGCAGGGGACAGGAGTATGTATTGTACAGAGTGAAGGGGACAGGAGTATGTATAGTACAGAGTGCAGGGGTCAATAGTTTTATATGGTACAGAGTGCAGGTGTCAGGAGTATGTATTGTGCAGAGTGCATGTTCAGGAGTATGTAACATACAGAGTGCAGGGGTCAGGAGTATGTATTGTGCAGGGGTCAGGTGTATGTACTGTACAGAGTGCAGTTGTCAAGAGCATGTGTTGTACAGAGTGCAGGGTTGAGGAGTATGTATCATACAAAGTGCAGGGTTCAGCAGTATGTATTGTACAGAGTGCAGGGGTCAGGAGTATGTATCAGAGTGAAGGGGACAGGAGTATGTATAGTACAGAGTGCAGGGGACAAGAGTATCTATAGTACAGAGTGCAGGGGACAAGAGTATCTATAGTACAGAGTGCAGGGGACAAGCGTATGTATCAGAGTGAAGGGGACAGGAGTATGTATAGTACAGAGTGCAGGGGACAAGAGTATCTATAGTACAGAGTGCAGGGGTCAGGAGTATGTATCAGAGTGAAGGGGACAGGAGTATGTATAGTACAGAGTACAGGGGTCAATAGTTTGTATGGTACAGAGTGCAGGGGTCAGGAGTATGTATCGTGCAGGGGTCAGGTGTATGTACTGTACAGAGTGCAGTTGTCAAGAGCATGTGTTGTACAGAGTGCAGGGTTGAGGAGTATGTATCATACAAAGTGCAGGGGTCAGCAGTATGTATTGTACAGAGTGCAGGGGTCAGGAGTATGTATCATACAGAGTGTAGGTTCAGGATGTTACATACAGAGTACAGGGGTAAAAAATATGTATAGTACAGAGTGCAGGGGTCAGGAGTGATTGTCAGGAGCCAACTCACATAATGTTACTTTTCCCTGGGCCCTCTTGCTGGACTGATGGGGCCCAAAGAACTTTTCTATACATGCTGGGAGCCACGGCCCACGGTACTACACTGCCTGAGCACCATGGAAAACAAAAATGACCCTCTCTGGACAAATGGGGTCTAGGCCCAGCACAGGCTCTATCCTCCTATCAGCAGCCCAGGGGACAGTTTCAGAAACAAGGTAAGTACTGCAGTGACATAATTGTTTTTATTTTAATTTCTACAGAGCAACTTTTTTTTATTTTTTTATGTTTGGAGTCGGGCACAGTTGCAGAGTTTGCTAGATTCCACTCCATTCCAGATCAATATTTTGGTTTCAACCACCATAGGTCACTAAATTGCTTTGTCAAAAGTGAAAGAGGCGAGTTAGCATCTTCTGATTCTCAGAGGTCCGACTTACCTGTGACATCAGCATGCACCTGCACAAACAGGGGGTTCTTGCTGAGCCCCCCACACATAAAGAGGCTGCAGACAGCATGGCCCGATTTCATCATCGCCTCTATAATGTGTCTCGTCCCCAACTGGAATCACAAACAGAAAACAAAGACTGAAATGAGGAGACTGAGGTGGAGCCGTTTCTACAACCAGATAATTGTTTTGTTTGTTCATTTGGAAGAAATACATGGAATACCACCAGGCTGGGAACACGCTGTAAGGGAAACACGTGTCACCAAAAAACATTTTATGAACTCAGTACAATAGGGAACGGGATCCCTCTAATTCTATTTCATAGTACGAAAGGATGAGCTGAGTGTTATTGTAGCTGGAGAGACTTCAGAGTCAAAGATCACATAAACTTTACAATTAGATTAACCGAAAGAACAACCACAAACTAACTGCAACATAAACTAGTGGATGTGCTTGTCTGTTAAAGCCCAACTCCAGGCAGAATTTCTTAATAGTTTACAATAGACCAGGAACCGTCTTCAAAGACTCACCCCAGGTTGACACAGGTTTACCTAAAGAACGGAGTCCATGAGCCATCTTGGTCTTCACCAGAGAAGCCAGGAAAGGATGATGGACTGATGACCCAAGCAGTTACTGGGCTACTTTGCTGCAATATGTCACCAGGTTGCAACCCTTAGGATCGCCAATCAGCAGGAACAGGGTGGTGGAGGAGACTGGTGGCAATATAACAGATCAGGGTCCAAGCAGAGGTCAAGGCTGATGGCAGGCAAGTATAGTCAGTGTCTAGGCAGAGTTTGAGGTGGGTGTTAGACAAGAAAAGTCAGTATCCAAGCAGAGGTTGAAGCAGGTGGCAGGCAAGAATAATCAATCTCTAGGCGAAGGTTGAGGTAAACAGCAAGCAAAAATAGTCAGTGTCTAGGCAGAGGTTGAGGCAGGCAGCAGGCAAGAATAGCCAGTGTCTAGGCAGAGCTTGAGGCAGGTAGCAGGCAAGAATAGCCAATGTCTAGGTAGAGCTTGAGGCAGGTAGCAGGCAAGAATAATCAGTCTCTAGGCGAAGGTTGAAGTAAACAGCAAGCAAGAATAGTCAGTGTCTAGGCAGAGGTTGAGGCAGGCAGCAGGCAAGAATAGCCAGTGTCTAGGCAGAGCTTGAGGCAGGTAGCAGGCAAGAATAGCCAATGTCTAGGTAGAGCTTGAGGCAGGCAGCAAGCAAGAATAGTCAGTGTTTAGACAGAGGTTGAGGCAGACGACAGGCAAAAATAGTCAATGTCTAGACAGAGGTCGCGGCAGGCAAAAATAGCCAGTGTCCAAGCAGGGGTCAAGGCAAGCAGCAGGCAAGAATAGTCAGTGTTTAGGCAGAGGTTAAGACAGCCATGAATAATCAGTGTCCAGGTAGATGTTGAGGCAGGCAGTAGGTAAGAACAGTCAACTTTAAGGCAGGTGGCAGGCAAGAATGGTCAGTGTCTAGGCAGAGGTTGGGGCAGGCATGAATAATCAGTGTCCAGGTAGATGTTGAGGCAGGCAGCAGGCAAGAACAGTCAATTTCAAGGCAAGCGGTAGGCAAGAATGGTCAGTGTCCAGGCAGAGGTCTAGGCAGGCAACAGGCAAGAATAGTCAGTGTCAAGGCAGAGGTGGAGGCAGGCAAGAAAAATCAGTGTCCAGGAAGAGGTCTAGGCAGGCAGCAGCCAAGAATAGTCAGTGTCTAGGCAGAAGTTGAGGCAGGCAGCAGGCAAGGATAGTCAGTTTTGAGGCAGGTGGCAGGCAAGAATAGTCAGTGTCCAGGCACGGGTTGAGGCAGGCGGCAGGCCAGAATAGTCAGAGGCAAGGCAGAGGTTGAGGCAGGCGGCAGGCCAGAATAGTCAGAGGCTAGGCAGAGGTTGAGGCAGGCATGAATAGTCAGTGCGCAGGCAGAGGTTGAGGCAGACATGAATAGTAACAGGTGTGCTGAAGGTCTCTGAGTCCTTAAGCCTGGACACCCCTCAGCACATCTCTGCATGCACAAGCAACATCATTCCCTACTAGGAGAGGAAGGAGTGCTGCAGTTACAAAAAAAATTGTGGAGAGGGGCTGAAGCCACTGTAAACTGAAAAATGAAAATAGGTTTGTCTTACAGCCCAATAACTTTTTTTTCAAATCTATGCCCTAGATGTGTTTCAAAGATTTCCCCTCCATGGCTCTTAAAGGTTGATTGACACTCAATTTCACTCAACCCACTTCCTATAAGTGTAAGATGTCATGGACCTGACCACTAGGGGCATGTCATCATGGCGCACTACTATCACAATCCAGGGATGCACTTACCGCAATACCTCGTAACGTGGCCAAATACAAAAGTGCAAGATCATCCAAGCCTTTTGATAGTGTTAGTCCGACAATCTGTTACAAAAAGAACAAGATAAAATGTACTGAACCAGAATTCAAGAAAACATGTATGGACATCCAGGTCATATTGCTGAGTTCTCACTAGGTGTTGTCCATGTCTGCAGCGGTCTATACACATGCCCCTATATTTGACCACTAACAGGAAAAATTACACCAGTTATGGTTAGTTTTGACTGGGCCACTCACACCTCGGGGATCCAGGGAGTATCTGATTGTCATTGGGGCTACAAAAGGAATTGCAGCAAACTATATCACGCATCATAAGGGTTTTTTGCCTTACTCTGGATCAACTCCAGGGTTAATGTATAGCTAAGCCCAAGAACAAAATATTAATCTATTGCTGCTGTCCAAGCCTTAGCTATGGGAGATGCCTTAGTTTTCTCTTCGATGAAGTATATTTTTGGGCAGAAAAGTGGCTTAGTGGTTAGCCCTTCTGCCTTGCAGCACTGGGGTCCTTGGTTCAAATTCCAGACAAGGAATTTGCTTGTTCTCTCTGTGCTTGGGTGGGTTTCCTGCTTGGGTAGGTTAACTGGCCCCACTATGGGTATGTACTCTCACTGGCCACTTTATTAGGTATACCTGGCTAGTACTGGGTTAGACCCCTTTTGCCTTCAGAACTGTCTTAATTCTTCATGGCGTAGATTCAACAAGGTGTTGGAAATGTTCCTCAGAGATTTTGGTCCATATTGACATGATAGCATCACACAGTTGCTGCAGATTTGTTGGCAGCACATCCATGATGTGAATCTCCCGTTCCACCACATTCCAAAGGTGCTCTATTGGATGGAGATCTGGTGACTGTGGAGGCCATTGGAGTCCAGTGACCTCATTGTCATGTTCAGGAAACCAGTTTGAGATGATCTGATCTTTGTGACATGGAGCATTATCCTGCTGGAAGGAGCCATCAGAAGATGGAGCCACTGGAGTCATATAGGGATGAACATGATCAGCAACAATACTCAGGTAGGTCGTGGTGTTTAAACAATGCTCAATTGATACTAAGGGGCCAAATGTGTGCCAAGAAAATCTCCCCCACACCTCTACACCACCAGCCTGAACCGTTGATACCAGGCAGGATGGATCCATGCTTTCATGTTGTTTACACCATATTCTGACTCTACCATCTGAATGTTGCAGCTGAAATCGAGACTCATCAGACCAGGCAATGTTCTTCCAATCTTCTATTGTCCAATTTTGGTGAGCCTGTGCGAATTGTCACCTCTGTTTCCTGTTCTTAGCTGACAGGAGTGGCACCCGGTGTGGTCTTCTGCTGCTGTAGCCCATCTGCTTCAAGGTTCGATGTGTTGTGCATTCAGAGATGATATTCTGCATACCTTGGTTGTAACAAGTGTTTTTTTTAGTTATGTTGCCTTTCTATCATCTGGAACCAGTCTGCCCATTCTCTATAAACCCTAGAGATGGTTGTGCGTGAAAATCCCAGTAGATCAGCAGTTTTTTAAATACTCAGCCAAGCCCGTAGTCCCGTCTTAGCATGCAAAAACTGCTACTACATACAGCGAGTGAAGGGGGTGTCTCCATGCTGGGACAGGAAGTGTTTTATTGGCGGGATCGCTGGGTCAAAATATAGGATAAAAAGCCTAAAAAGGGAAGCTAATGCAGCCATAACATCTAAGAACTGGCAAGCTGCAATAGATTACATTTTTTTTTGGGCTTAGACATACTTTATCGTTCCGCGGGTGCAAGCTTAAAGGGGAACTAAACTCCCTTAATTAACATGAACTATTTTTAATCCTTATGCTGCTAACATTCACAAATGGATAGGAAGGTATATTCTATTTACTTGTTTTAAACTTTTTTTTTTTACATTTCTTCAGTTTCTTCCTGGCCGTGACCAAAATGATGACATACATCCCTGGAGTCTTCATGGGAGGAGGGGCTTTCTCAGCTACAAACATGTCCCTGCCTGCATGCCCGAGCTAGGGGCAGATGGATTCCAAGAAGTAAATCCTATATGAATCATCTGACCCTACTCAAGATGGCCACGGCTAGAAATGCTGGGGGGGGGGGGGGGGGGTTCAAAGTGATTTCTTGAAAAGACTGGAGACATGGATGAAATTTGCTATGAATATTAAAAACTAATTAAAGTGTTACTAAACCCACAACAGTACAATTAGTCTGTAGATGCAGTAAAGCATGCTTGTTATACTCTCTGTGGAATCTAAAGGGTTAATCCTCTGCATTATGTAAAACGGCTGTTTGATCCAGTCTTCTCTGATCCTCCCCTTCTTCTACTGTCCCCAATCCATCTGCTGATAGAACAGAGCCTTGGGGGCAAGCTGCACATGATCAGTTTGGTGTGTATTGCTAGACAGGTTTTTTTTTTAAATTTGGGAGAGTGCATGTGATCAGCACAGGGCCAATCAGCGCTGTCCAGACAGAGGGTCAGGGGTCCTGCAGCCTTATAGGACAGTCAGAGCAGAATGAAAACCCCTCCTACAAGCTGTAACTGGTGCTTGACGGACACTGATAGAAGTCACAAGACTGCTCTAACTGCTGATGAGAAAAGGTATTTAGCAGTTTATATTTACTAAAATAATTGCATTTCCATGTTCTGTGTACTGTGGGAGACCAGATATAGTGAATGCAGGGTCTGGGGAGGGCAGATATAGTGAATGCAGGGTCCGGGGAGACCAGATATAGTGAATGCAGGGTCCGGGGAGACTGGATATAGTGAATGCAGGGTCCGGGGAGACCGGATATAGTGAATGCAGGGTCCTGGGAGACCAGATATAGTGAATGCAGGGTCCTGGGAGACCAGATATAGTGAATGCAGGGTCCGGGGAGACCAGATATAGTGAATGCAGGGTCCAGGGAGAGCGGATATAGTGAATGCAGGGTCCGGGGAGAGCGAATATAGTGAATGCAGGGTTCGGGGAGACCGGATATAGTGAATGCAGGGTCCGGGGAGACCAAATAGAGTGAATGCAGGGTCCAGGGAGAGCGGATATAGTGAATGCAGGGTCCGGGGGGGACCGGATATAGTGAAAGCAGGGTCCGGGGAGAGCAGATATAGTGAATGCAGGGTTTGGGGAGACCAGATATAGTGAATGCAGGTTCTGGGGAGAGCAGATATGTTGAATGCAGGGTCCTGGGAGACCAGATATAGTGAATGCAGGGTCCTGGGAGACCAGATATAGTGAATGCAGGGTGCGGGGAGAGCAGATATAGTGTGTAGCACACCCTTGGGTGATGCTTGGCTAGATATATAGGTTCAGCTCCCACCTGAATCTGGTGACACCTCCGATTATACCCAGAACACTTCGACACTCTGAGAATATTTTTTATGGGTTTTGTTGAAGAAGACAAACCCTGAAAAAAAACTAGCTGATTTAACACAGGGAATGTACATACAACACAGCTACCACTTTGCATAACACAGTTAGTAAGAAGTCACAATTCACTCGCCAAAGACTCTAAAAACTGACTAGTATCGCACTGACTAGAGTGACATATGAGAGTGACATTGACACATGAAACAATAACTGTTGAGATTTAGCAGCTTATTGACATTTGCTATAGCCGTACTATCTAGAGCAGAAATGTTCTACCTAACCACTGGCCAGTGGGATGAAACTTAAAGTCTCTCAACGTTGGAGCCCTTTAATTAATGGAAGAGCGCCCACTCTCTGCATGGGAGAGTATTTGTAATCCAGGGCTAGCAGGATAGCACAGTCTCCTTTAAGTAGAATCTTCCAGTGAACATTGCAATAGAAAAAAACAACACTTCAACAAAATCTTTACCATACAGGTGAAATCCTGATATACTGACACTTGCTCAGTATATTCAAAGCAGCAAGCTTCTGTGGGGACTTGGAACTGAACACACTCTTCAGCCACAGCACAAGTTTTGAGGAGACAAACCAGTAAAATACAGAGACAAAGTTCTCTCATCAATCAGCAGCAGGAATAGCTAATTCTGAGCAGCTTGGGCTTTCCAAGATCTGTGTTACTCTGAGAATTAGAGAGCAGGTTTTCTCATGACCATTCTCCAGAGATAAACAGCAAATGCAGCAATATCAAAATCCCCTTTCATCACAGAGTACTCACTGTTTCTGGATTGTCCTTTAGATAGCATTAGACAGCAGTAGAAATCCTCTCTCTTTCAGCAGCTCCAGACTTTGAGAGACACATTCACTTGAGTGGCTGTAATCCTGAGTGTCAGGCAGGACAATCCTACGTTTGCACACTGTCCTCCTGCAACAATTCCTCTGCTACACACTCCCATCCCATCCCATGGGCTCTAGCAGCACAGGGAGTGAGACTCTGTGACCATACACCAGGAGCCCTTGCTCCATGCGGTCCCCTGAAAATGTCTCCTTCCCCACATGTGCTTCTTCTTCCTTTTTCCTCTCTCCTTTCCTCCACAGCCAATCATAAGTTCAGCTGCAACAGTGCTGCTATGGGTGGATCCTTCTCAGCTGTAGCAACAACCAATCAGAGCACAGTCCTGCTTTCCCTGTCTGTCACTCACAAAGAGGGAAAAGAAAAAAAAATGCTTTGCAACTGCTGTTGCAAGCTTTAAAGCAACCAACACATCTCTACAAGTGAATGCAGGATCCGGGGTTTAGAAACACCTTAAATATTGTCTGCAGTTTGTAGTCCTCAGTTTAGTTCCACTTCAATGTATTTTTGTCTTTGGCTTGAACTTGGACATTTTTTTTTTTTTTTGCAACCTGGGTAACTATGTGGCTACATAACCAATCCCATATTTAGAGGGTGAAGATGTCAGAGATAGATGGGAGCAGTGGAATGAACGATTTCTCCCCTTCAAGGATCTCCAGAATCATGGAACTAACCTACCAACATGGATTCACTATCTGTGGGCTGGGGGGGTTCCGAAGGAGTTCCGTGTACCTTTGTCTTGACTCCATCTTTAACAGCAATAGTTACAGAGAGAATTAACAAGACCTGATTTGTCATTGGAGGATGCCATTTGCACCAGGTGCCATACAACCCAATCCCATCACTGGTGACCACCGAACTACCAATTGTGTTACAATGTTGAAGCCAATTTCTTACCATCCCCTTCAGGGTGACATCAGCGAGGGGTGATCTGTTCCCATGAAAATCCGGCCACACATGTAAGTCAGCTCCCAGGATCCTCTCTGGCCGGGTCGCCCTCATCTGGTCCAGGTGACGGTTTAGGTAGGCATACACATGCTGGCCGCTGCGAACACAGCGTGAATATTAAACTTTATACGGTGCAGTGTAAACATTTGTACATCTGCGAGGAGGATGGAAAACATAACATGGTTAATCAGACGTTTCTGTGAGTCGGACTTATTTTCCAGAACCATTAACTGAACGCCGGCGACTGCAATTAGCCATCGGAAGGTCGGGGCAAGAGAGGAGGGAAAGGGGATCAGCAAGACGAGAAAATAATTATCTTATGTAAACTTTGTCTGCTGCTCCCAGCAAAAGGTACTATTGCCTGAACCGCAAAGGGGATCAATAATCGTATGAAAGTTTTTCGGTCTATACGTAAAAAAAATAAATGAATTAAAGAGGAACTTCACTTATTTTTTAAAAATTACAAGTCATCAGCTACAAATACTGTAGCTGCTGACTTTAAAATATCAGCTACTTACCAGTCCAAGGAGTCCAGTCTTGTCTTCCTGAAACCGGTTCTGCTCACTGCTATGAGTCCCTGGTGCCACCATATTGTGGTCTGTCCTAGGAGGCTGCGGCAGGGTGGGCTCATGTGGACGTCAATCTTCTGGTGCCGCAATCTTGGATTTGAGAGCTGGATGTGACTTCTGGGATAACTGCTGCGGATGTGTGGCATAGTGAGACTGGTCCTGAAGCCTCCTGAGACATTTGACCTGTCCCAGGAGTCTGCGGGCAGGGCGGGCTCATGTGAACATCATTCTCCCAGTGCTGCCATCTTGGATTTAAGCGCTGGCTGTGATATCCTGACTTTCCATTGCTGATGTGTGGCACAGTGAGACTGGTCTTGCAGCTTCCTAGGACATGTTACATGTCCCAGGAGGATACAGGCAGGCTGGGCTTAGTGCACATCATTCTCCTGGTGCCACCGTCTTGGATTTGAGAGCTGGTTGTGACTTCCCAGCTTCTGGTTGCACATGCATGGCACAGTGAGGCTGGCCATGCAACCTCCAGAGACAAGTGATGTGTCCCAGGAGGCTACGGGCAGGGTGGGCCCATGTGGAGGTCATTCTCTTGATGCTACCATCTTAAATTTGAGAGATGGCTGCGACTGCCCTGACTAAAGCTTGCTGGGCACTGATTTGGCGCCCAGCCAGCCAGCTTGCTTCCATGTGTGGCACAGTGAGACTGGTCTTGCAGCTTCCTAGGACATGTTACGTGTCCCAGGAGGATACAGGCAGGCTGAGCTTATGCGCACATCATTCTCCTGGTGCCACCATCTTGGATTTGAGAGCTGGTTGTGACTTCCCAGCTTCTGGTTGCATATGCATGGCACAGTGAGGCTGTCCATGCAACCTCCAGAGACAAGTTGTTTCCCAGGAGGCTACGGACAGGGTGGGCGCATGTGGAGGTCATTCTCTTGATGCCACTATCTTAAATTTGAGAGCTGGCTGCGACTGCCCTGACCAAGGCTGGCTGGGAACTGATTAGGCGCCCAGCCAGCCAACTTGCTTCCATGTTCGGGTCGAACATAAGTTCCTAGAGCGCTGCAAACCATGAAAAACGAGCGTACCTCTTGCCCTATAGTGACAGGTGTCAAATCAATGACAGGTTGCAGCTGTATGCTGTTAGCCGCACATCTGAGCATTTACTTGCGTACAGTGATGGATGATGCAACATAGAGTGTGGAAATCTGTATCTTCTTGCATTAGGACTCATTTTTGTCAGGCTTTAAAGTTAATTTCATGTGTTTTTATGGATTCATTGTACAATAAAATTTGGATGTTATCACACACCTACTGAGCGACATATCAGACTGGATGTCGCTCCACTTCCTTAAACTGAACCTCTCCAAAACCGAGTTTCTTGTCTTCTCCCCAGCCTGGACACCACCCCCCATTGACTTCTCCATCACATCCAACAACGCCACCATCAAACCCGCCCCGCAGGCCAGAGTACTTGGTGTCATTCTGGACTCCAACCTATCCTTCCAGCCCCAAGTCCAATCTTTAACAAACTCATGCGACTCCACCTCCGCAACATCGCCAAAATCCGCACGTTCCTATCCCCAAAAACCACTAAACAGCTCATCCACTCCCTCATCATATCACGACTCGACTACTGCAACTCCCTCCTCACTGGCCTGCCTCACCACTGGCTATCCCCGCTTCAGTCGATCCTGAATACGGCTGCCAGACTCATTCATCTTTCCAACCGCTCCGTCTCCGCCACCCGCCTCTGCCAATCCCTCCACTGGCTTCCGTTTGCGCAACGGATCAAATTCAAAATCCTAACACTGACGTACAAAGCCGTCCACCATACTGCCCCGAACTACATCACCGACCTAATATCCAAGTACCACCCAACACGCACACTCCGCTCCTCACAAGACCTCCTTCTCTCTAGTTCCCTGGTCTCCTCCTCCCATGCCCGCCTCCAGGACTTCTCCAGGGTGTTACCCATCCTCTGGAACTCCCTGCCCCAACCCATCAGATTATCACCTACTCTCCTCTCCTTTAGGCGCACCCTGAAAACCCATCTCTTCAGGGAAGCCTACCCCACCCCCTGCTAACTTGCCGACCTCCTCCACTCTTCCTACCACTCCATCCCCCACAGCTATCTCCTCCTGTGCCACCATCCCCTCCCTCCTAGAGTGTAAGCTCCAAAGAGCAGGGCCCTCGATCCCCTCATGTTTTGCATTGTATTGGTATTGTTCTGTCACATGTTCTGTCCCCCTTTGTAATGTACAGCGCTGAGCGAACTATTGGCGCTTTATAAATACTGTATAATAATAATAATAATAATAATAATAATGTTATCTGTGTTACTGGTGAGTTGGAGACATTTGTGACATATGTGCCTAAACAAATCCCCCCATTCATATCTTTGGGTGGTTACAGTATTTGGGGATGTTGGGCCCATAATCTTACTCTTTGGAATAAACACTGTGTGGCACTCCAATTTTAGACTCATTCCACCATTGGGTGTGGAAATCCTTCAGGATGTAGAAGCTGCCAGTCCAATATCCAGATCACCCAACAATCCCGCCACCATCATACCATTGGAGCATAACAACACATAATCAATATATAACAAGACTTCTGGGTTCCAGGCTCTTTAATCCACTTCAAATACCCAATTCCTATTTATATATAGAAAGTGCAGCGCTAAAATTAGTGAATGATATAATTTTGAAAATAAAGTGCAAATTCAATCTGACATATAGCGAACAAAAATAAAAAAAAAATGGATCAGCGGAACAGTCAAGTGCAGCATTTAAAAGTCAAATCTAAAAAATGTTCAATAAATCATTCCACAAATGTGAAACAGTAAAGTGCAGCATAAAAGTGAGAATATATAAAGTTCATAAAATATCAGTGAAATAAGAGCTATAAATTGTCCGTAAGGATATAAGTACGGCAATCACGGTGAAATATTGTGAAGTGATCCAATAGGGAATCCACCACCTCTGTCAGATGTACACTCACCAGACATCTACTGGTAAACAGCATGTAAGCACATCTCATCTGGGTACAGGTAGCAGCAATGAAGCCTCTGCAAGGGATGCTCAGCCAAGGGCAAAAAAACCCAGGTGGACCCTCTCTTATGAGGAATAGCTCACCACAGGAGCCAAAAGTAGTATATAGTGTTGTATTTTAGTAAATAATGAATAAACAAGAAAGAATACAAGGTAAAATGGAGTACCAAGTTGGCCACCATTCCGACCTTCGGCAATGGCGGCATGACGTCAGCAAGTGCGGCTCCACCCGACGCGTTTCATGTGCATGCACGTCTTTGGGGGTATGCTTACTGTGTGGCACTTCAATTTTAGTGTCATTCCACCATTGGGTGTGGAAATCCTTCAGGATGTAGAAGCTACCAGTCCAATATCCAGATCACCCAACAATCCCACCACCATCATACCATTGGAGCATAACAACACATAATCAATATATAACAAGACTTCTGGGTTCCAGGCTCATTAATCCACTTCAAGTACCCAATTCCTATTGGCTGTCCAGCGATGGGGCCATCTGAGGATCCAGAAGAGAAATGACATCAGCACAATGGGGGACTGCCGGGAACCAGCTGGTGCCAACACACCTGCAGCACTGGATTGGCGGTCCCTGAAAACAGTGTTGGCACCCAGACAGCAAAATTAAAGTGTTACTGAACACAGGACGCTGCATACACACAAGATGGAAATGCAGTTGTTTTAGTAAATATAAACTGCTAATCGGTCCTCTGCTGATCACATGCACTCTCCCCCCCCCGCCCAAAAAAAAAAAACCTCTCTAGCAATACACACCAAAATGAGCATGTACAGCTTGCCTCCAAGGCTCTGTTCTATCAGCAGATGGATTGGGGACAGTAGAAGAAGGGGAGGATCAGAGAAGACAGGATCAAACAGCCTTTTTACACAATACGGAGGATTAACCCCTTAGGTTTCACAGTGAGTATAACAAGCACGCTTTACTGCATCTACAGACTGATTGTACTGCTGCGGGTTTAGTAACACTTTCAGTGGGTATATCTTGCGTCACATGGCAAGAAGTGGGGCCACACAGTGGCTTTGCAGTTAGCACTTAGGCTAGGTTCACAGCACACAAGTGCAATGGAGCACGAACAGTGCGTCCATGGTCTGGAGGTCTTTTCACATATGGAGGCCGGAACCAGCGGGTAGAGGCATGAAGATTATATAGGCAGCCGATCGCTGCAGGAGTGTGCTGAAGCACCAAATGTGCAGTTTGACCTACCTATGCAGGTGGTGAGTGGGGCTCTAGAGAGGGAGCACACAGTGGAGCACTCAACCCAAAGATATTTGCAGATAAGAAGATTGATGACTGCATCACCTAGCTTCACATTGGATGTGGATGGGGAAATTGCTTCACATTGGATGTGAATGGGGAAATTGCTTCACATTGGATGTGGATGGGGAAAGTGCTTCACATTGGATGTGGATGGGGAAAGTGCTTCACATTGGATGTGGATGGGGAAAGTGTTTCACATTGGATGTGGATGGGGAAAGTGCTTCACATTGGATGTGGATGGGGAAAGTGTTTCACATTGGATGTGGATGGGGAAAGTGTTTCACATTGGATGTGGATGGGGAAAGTGCTTCACATTGGATGTGGATGGGGAAAGTGTTTCACATTGGATGTGGATGGGGAAAGTGTTTCACATTGGATGTGGATGGGGAAAGTGTTTCACATTGGATGTGGATGGGGAAAGTGTTTCACATTGGATGTGGATGGGGAAAGTGTTTCACATTGGATGTGGATGGGGAAAGTGTTTCACATTGGATGTGGATGGGGAAAGTGTTTCAAATTGGATGTGGATGGGGAAAGTGTTTCACATTGGATGTGGATGGGGAAAGTGTTTCACATTGGATGTGGATGGGGAAAGTGTTTCACATTGGGACTCAGGCTCCATGCACATGGGGCTCCACGCAAAGTCACATTAAAAACATGAGTTTTTCAGCATTTTTTAGCGTTTTTGCATTAGCATTTAGCGGTGGTTTATTAGAGTTTTTTAAAAGGGTTGTTTTGACAAAAAAATTTCTTTCAAAACAAAGGGCCGGTTTACTGTCTCTCAAACTTTAGGAGGGGCCAGACGGTGGCCAGTGGGAGAAGAAAATGTCCTGCCATCAGTGGAAGTAAAGAATGCACCATGATTGGTACTAGGGGGAGTAATTGTGCCCCATCATTGGTGTCAGTGGAAGGAATAATGCCGTATGGTTGGTGTCAGCTAGAGGACTAGTGCCCCATTGTCGGTGTCAGTGGCAGGAACTATGCCCCATTGTTGCAGATAGTAAGGGGAATAATGCCCCATGGAAAAGATAACAGCAAGCAAAGGGCCGCACCTGGCCCCCGGGCCACAGTTTGGAAACCACTGGGTTAGAGGGACAAGCATTACTGCAATACATTGTGGTGCCATTTATCGTGCTGGTAGGTTAGTCGTCTCCTGTCTAAATTGGCCCCAGTATGTGTATGAATGTGAGATAGGGATCCTAGATTGTAAGCTCCTTGGGGGCAGGGACTGATGCGAATGTACAGTTTGTAAGTGCTAAGTAAATTGTCGGCACTATATAAATACCTACAATAAATACAAATGTGGGATGGGTTAGAGCAGGGGTCTCCAAACTTTCTAAACAAAGGGCCGGTCTACTGTCCCTCAAACTTTAGGAGGGGCCGGACTGTGGCCAGTGGGAGAAGAAAATGTCCTGCCATCAGTGGGAGTAAAGAATGCACCATGATTGGTACTAGGGGGAGTAATAGTGCCCCATCATTGGTGTCAGAGGAAGGAATAATGTCCTATGGTTGGTGTCAGCTAGAGGACTAGTGCCCCATTGTTGCAGATAGTAGGGGGAGTAATGCCCCATGGGCTGGATAACAGCAAGCAAAGGGTCGCACCTGGCCCCCGGGCCACAGTTTGGAGACCATTGGATTAGAGGGACAAGCATTACCAAAATACATTGTGGTGCCATTTATCGTGCTGGTAGGTTAGTCGTCTCCAGTCTAAATTGGCCCCAGTATGTGTATGAATGTGAGATAGGAACCCTAGATTGTAAGCTCCTTGGGGGCAGGGACTGATGTGAATGTACAGTTTGTAAAGCGCTAAGTAAATTGTCAGCACTATATAAATACCTACAATAAATACAAATGTTGGATGGGTTAGAGCAGGGATCTTCAAACTTTGTAAACAAAGGGCCGGTTTAGTGGCCCTCAAACTTTAGGAGGGGTCGAACTGTGGCCAGTGGGAGAAGAAAATGTCCTGCCATCAGTGGGAGTAAAGAATGCACCATGATTGGTACTAGGGGGAGTAATAGCGCCCCATCATTGGTGTCAGAGGAAGGAATAATGTCCTATGGTTGATGTCAGCTAGAGAACTAGTGCCCCATCATTGGTGTCAGTGGCAGGAACTATGCCCCATTGTTGCCGACAGTAGGGGGAATAATGCCCCATGGGCAGGATAACAGCAAGCAAAGGGCAGCATCCAGCCCCTGCGCCACAGTTTGGAGACCACTGGGTTAGAGGGACAAGCATTACCGCAATGCATTGTGGTACCATTTATCGTCCTGGTAGGTTAGTCGTCTCCAGTCTAAATTGGCCCCAGTATGTGTATGAATGTGAGATAGGGACCCTAGATTGAAGAATGCACCATGATTGGTACTAGGGGGAGTAATATGGCTCCATCATTGGTGTCAGTGGAAGGAATAATGTCCTATGGTTGGCGTCAGCTAGAGGACTAGTGCCCCATCATTGGTGTCAGTGGAAGGAATAATGTCCTATGGTTGGTGTCAGCTAGAGGACTAGGGCCCCATTGTCAGTGGCAGGAACTATGCCCCATTGTTGCTGACAGTAGGGGGAGTAATGCCCCATGGGCTGGACAACAGCAAGCAAAGGGCTGCATCCGGCCCCTGGGCCACAGTTTGGAGACCACTGGGTTAGAAGGACAAGCATTACCGCAATACATTTTGGTGCCATTTTTCGTGACTGGCACCCCCAATGCACCAAGATAACGCATCATAGGGTGTTGTGGTGCATTACAAAATTGACAGCACGTTTGATTTCTGCAACATTTTTGCTTGGTTCACACTTAGAGGCGCAGCAAAGCACGGGCGCTTTTGTGCAGTTAGTTTTTTTGCGCATTGAGTACACGGCAGTCTATTCATTTCAATGGGCCACACTACTTGTGAGAAATGCGTAAAGGACATCCCTAACTTTTTCCCAAAAACGTGCCGCATCGCATGGTGCTGCAGCACAATGCGGTTTTCTGCACCGTTCTGCAGATATAAGGGGTGCCATTAATAATCAATGTCACCATCATGCGTCTGTTACATGGCTGTGCGTTTACATGCCCGTTGGGAAAGAGCACAATTTGGCGTGTAGTAGTGATGTGTTGTAAGTCTACGTATTTCAATAGGCTGCCTAACTCCCATTAGCAAGGGGACATAAAACGCACCAAGGCATGCGCATTAACGCACCACAAAATTGTAAATGGACCCTAAAAGTTTACGCAGGAAACCTAAGCTGCTCTCTCCAAATCCCTCAGAATGGGCGTTTAAAGGGAAGACCCCGCTTAGCAGCCTAATGACGAATGATGGTCCATTTTCTCATTTAAAGTGAAGCAGTAATATTCATTTAGGGGCCCGCGTACACACAGACGCACACTAATGAAACCCCTGGAGGGGCTCCGGCATAAGCTTTACCCCCTGCCACATCTGACCCCGCCGCGGCTGTATATTTACACTGTGAATGCGCTCATTGACCGCCATGTTTTTCCAATTAGACGGCAACATGTGCGCCCTATCAAGGTCCATCATTCAGAATGGAGTGCGCTTGAAAGGCATTAAAATCATTAATTCCCATCAGCCTTCACATCATTCCCAATGTTTTGCCTTCTTGGAACGGACTTGAAATTTAAAACTTTAAACTTTTCCTTAATTTTTTTTTCCTCTGTTTTTCTTTTTTTTTTTTTCCTTAAACGTTCGGCTTTTTTTTTTTTTTCTACTGATGTCAGTAAATGGTTTATTATTATTTCTAAACAGCGGCTGGGAGCCGGAGAGAAATTAAACAGTTTAATTCGAATGATAGAATCTGTTTATTGTCTGATCGCTCTGATCTGAGAGCATCCAGGCCAAACGCTCCATTATTCTAACGGAACATAAAAAATCTGGTTTTGGGTGGAATTTCTCGTGTTGATAAAAGAAAGCCAGAGACGGGGAATGACATGGTGACCTGTCCTCAAAGCCTTTGAACTTCTATACAATTTGAAGCCAATTTTAGGTCCAAAAAATATTTTAAATGTTTTTTTGTTCTGGTTTAGGGTGCGTTCATACCATCAGGGGCGTCTGGATGCGGGCTTTTTTTTGGCATGTACTTGCAAAGGGTAATGCGGTTTTGTGTAGTGAGAGAAAATGTATGATTTTGCGCACATTCCTGCACTGCACCTGGTGTGAACAAGCTCTAAAATTTGTATAACTTCTTTTTTTTTTTTTTTTAAAGTGTTTACTATGTATTGTCCAGAATACACTGGGAGAGCGATCGGAGGTAGGCTGTGTCCCCTGGACACAGTGCATCGCCGATCAGGTAAAGAGCCAATGAAATTGACCCTTTACCATTGTGATCAGCTGTAAACAGACAGTGGTAACTCGCTGGTACCAGCTTCTCCTCCTCCCACACGGATCCTGTGTGGGGAGCAGAATGGGAGTTATCGTGTTAACGCCTTCACTACTGTGCCCATCAGTGCCCTGGTTGCCCTGTGTACCTGTCGCTGCAGCCCATCAGTGTACCTGACCCGCAGCCAATTGGTATACCAGTCACAGCAGCCCACCAGTGTACCTGACCCGCAGCCAATCGGTATACCAGTCGCAGCAGCCCATCAGTGTACCTGACCCGCAGCCAATCGGTATACCAGTCACAGCAGCCCACCAGTGTACCTGACCCGCAGCCAATCAGTATACCAGTCACAGCAGCCCACCAGTGTACCTGACCCGCAGCCAATCAGTATACCAGTCACAGCAGCCCACCAGTGTACCTGACCCGCAGCCAATCAGTATACCAGTCACAGCAGCCCACCAGTGTACCCAGGGGCAGACTGAAAACCCATGGGGCCCCCGGGCAATAGGGGATCATGGGGCCCCTGTGTCCTTGCCCACACCCAAAAAAGCCTATGAAAAAGCCAAGGAAAGGTACCTGGGGCATCTCATGGGGCCCCCTACTGACCCTGGGCCCTCAGGCAGTGCCCGAGTGCTCGAATGGTCAGTCCGCCCCTGAGTGTACCTGACCCGCAGCCAATCAGTATACCAGTCACAGCAGACCATCAGTGTACCTGTCATGCAGCCCATCAGCAGGGCTGGTGCTACCACTAGGCCAACTAGGCAGCCACCTAGGGCGCACTGCTACCTAGGGTGCAGCCATGGCCTCTGGTTTCTCTACTCTCCTGCTTGCTGAGAATTGTATCACACAGAGTGTTTTTTTTCTCTGTTTTTATGTTCATTTTGCTTTTTCTACTTTATTTATTTGAACTGATGCAAAAAATGTCATGCTGGTATCTGTAGTCTGCCTAGCCGCTGCTGTGCCCAATACTAGTGGGGTACAGCAGTGTGCTTCCAGGCCTTTAGAAGAAGCAGAGATAACCGAGCGAGTAGCCTGTCTTCCAAAGACACCGGACCTTCCCCCTGTGATGTCACATCTTCCTCATGTGCGTTCACAGCCAGCCCACTGCATGCTTATTACATTGGTCTTTTAATACTGCACTTAGTGGTGCCTCCTCGACTTTTTCTTGTCTTCCACATACAGAGCTGGCATACTCTGACGATGGCTGACGCTGAAGTTGCTGGTTTTTAGTGGACTTATGGAAACATTTTTAATTTTTTAAGTTTTATTTGAGGTGGGGGGGGGGGTGCAAGTAGCTGGTCACTGCCCATTAGTGTACCAGTCATGCAGCCTGTCAGCACAGCCCATCAGTGTGCCTGTCATACAGCCCCTCCGTACCTGTCTGCACATCCAACAGTGCAACCAGTGTACCTGTGAGCGCATACACCAGTGCAGCCTATCAGTGTACCCATCACAGAGCCGCCATTACAGTTGCCCATCAGCAGTGGACCCATCACAGTTTCCCATCAGCAGTGGACCCATCACAGTTTCCCATCAGCAGTGAGCCATCACAGTTGCCCATCAGCAGTAGACCCATCACAGTTGCCCATCAGCAGTAGACCCATCGCAGTTGCCCATCAGCAGGGGACCCATCGCAGTTGCCCATCAGCAGTAGACCTATCACAGTTGCCCTTCAGCAGTGGACCCATCACAGTTGCCCATCAGCAGTGTACCCATCACAGTTGCCCATCAGCAGTAGACCCATCACAGTTGCCCAACAGCAGTGGACCCATCACAGTTGCCCATCAGCAGTGGACCCATCACAGTTGCCCATCAGCAGTAGACCCATCACAGTTGCCCATCAGCAGTGGACCCATCACAGTTGCCCATCAGCAGTGGACCCGTCAAACAACCGCCATGTCCAAAAAATATTATACTAATGAGGAGGCATTTCAAATCCTCAGTATGACGGACATATGAGCAATGGGGAGTTCTCTCCATTCAATTCCGAATATGAACTAGTCGAAGCTAGAGGATCAGTGATCAAATCGGAGGAAGAAGCAGTCCTTCCTAAAAGAATAAGATGCTCTGAAGACCAGACAGCCACAAGCAGCCCCATACACCCCAATGGTCAATCGGCAAACAACAATGGCGCTAGACCCCAGGATGAAAGACACAGTACCAGCACAGACCCTAAGAATCAGGGCCCATACGTATCTTCCAGATGCTCTGGTAAACCCATTATGGCTGCTTTCCAGCTCAGGATCAGCTACAATCCCCCCTTTCACCGCACAGCCAGGTGGGCAGACCAACACAGAACATTTTTCACTGATTGATTTTTAAAATGTACGTTGACCTTATAATTTCCTTCAATTTATTGTGGACCAGACTAACCTCTTTGCCAAACAATATATCTCAGACCACCCCGATTCATGCTATGTCTGTCCATTTGAATGGAGACGTCTAACGGTGGAGGAGTTTAAACTGTTTTTGGGCCTTACGATCAACATTGGGCTTACAAAAAAAAACAAAAAACAAATTACAAATTACATTCTCACTGGTCCACCCACCCCATTCATCACATTCCCAACGTTTCATCTGTAATGTCCATGTCACGCTATGACATGATAATGGGCTTTCTTCCTTCCTCCAGAGATCAGCCTGGCTATGACAAACTCTATAATATCCCCCCCCAATTAATTTTTTTCTAAGAGATTTGCTGAACTTTATGTCCCTGACCAAAACATCTGTGTGGATGAATCTCTTGTCCACTTTACTGGCCGCCTGGGAATCAAGCAATACATTCCTAGCAAAAGGGCTAGATATGGACTGAAGCTCATCAAGCTCTGTGAAAGTGCCACAGGATATGTGCATGTCTTCCACATATATGAAGACAAAGACTCCCAGCTCCAGTCCCCTGAATGCCTAACCTACATCAGCACAAGTGGAAAAAATGTCTGGAACCTGGCTTTTCCACTAATCCCAAAGGGGTATCACATCTACCTAGATAATTATAACACAAGCCTGCCCCTTTTCCACCACCTGTACCATGTGATAACCTTGGTGTCAGGGTCCTGTCCATGGCAGGAGTTCTGAAAGATCTGGCATTTCTGCCAGTACTCTACATGGCCGCAGAAGTACACATCAGCCTCAGTCTGGTGCCAGACGGCCTTTATAAAGGAGGCTCATCACTTCCTCTAGTTGCTGGATGATCTCTAGCTCCCCGTACCCTGTTCCCGGTTCCTGTTTCCTGTGATTCTGACGTGATTTTCTGTTACCGACTCGGCTTGCTCCTGGACCGGTCTACCCTGATCTGACCTCGGCTTGGCTTACAGATACTCTCTCTCTCCTCTGTGAATGACATCGGCTATCCCATCTGACTACGACCGCTCTGATTCCCACCTGGTACCTGACCTTGGCTTGAACCAGGGGCGGCCTGATCATTTGGAAACTTGGGCACTGCCCGAGGGCCCGGAGTCAGTAGAGGCCCCATGAGATGCCCCTGGTACCTTTTTCATAGGCTTTTTTGAGTTTGGGCAAGGACGCAGGGGCCCCATGATCCCCTATTGCCCGGGGGCCCAATGAGTTGTCAGTCCGCCCCTGGCTTGAACCGACTACCCAGTAAACATCCAAATCCTGGAAGGGCTTGCATACCACGCACAGGCGCCTCCTGTCTGCAGACCTATCCCCGTGCACCAGCTGTGTTTCTGAGTGGACCACCAACCAGCACTCCTACAGGCGACCTGTGCAACTTTGGGCCTGACTCCCGCTGTCCCACTCTCAGGGGAGTCCGGAACTTAGCCGCAAGAAAAGCCCTCTCTCCATTGGCCTCCATCACCAGGTACGTGATACTTGGTCTGTGGTACCACTACAAACAGGAAGGGCTTCCCACAAATTCTAGTGCCCACAAAGCTACAAAGGGGGGAATCTGCAAATTTGAGAAATGAAGAAGTGTTGGCCATGAATTAGAGAGATAAGTAAAATGTTTACGTCCTGTCCATCAGCCACAATGACACCACGATGAAAATTCATGGCACATGAGGTCCCATCCAAAAGCCAGAGTGTATCCACAGAGTGTATAATCGATTCAGGGGGGGGATTTAAACGATCAGATGCTACAGTCCTATTTATCAATAAGAAAGTCCCTCTTCTGGTATAAAAAAGTTGCATATGGTAATTTTTTATGCATATGTCACACACCAAAAGTCAACATAAAGAACCACCACCTTCCTCAAATTTATAGAAGATGTTATCACTGTTTTAATCTATCAGCAAAGATCTCCACCAGGAAGCATTTGCTCCGATTGTGTCAGCAGACTTCATGAGCGCCATTTCTCTGAGAACATTCCACCATCAGAAACAGGAAGATGACACCAAAAAAATGTAGGGTATGCAGCAGATGGGAATTGAAGATAGACACCAGTTTCCATTGTCCCCAATGTCCCTCCCAACTGGGCCTATGCTTCGAAGACTGATTCCGACATTATCACACATCACTCAAATACTAGTTCCCCTTATTTTTAACAGCCTGCCATTTCCCTATTTTTATTATCTGTGCTGATCATTTGCCTGTTGCCTTGATTGACCATGATTGACCATGCCTCTGCCTTCCACCTGAACTGACCCTGGTCTGTTTACCGACAATGCCTCTGCCTGCTGTATGTATTGTTTATCAATGACATTTCTGCCTTCCACCCGCACCCAGTGGTCTATTTAGGTTTCGTGCTGCCCTAGGCAACACAAAAATTGGCTCTCCCCATTGACCAAAAACACCCCAGTCCCCCCCCCCCACCCAAGAGGTCCTTCCATTACCACCGCCCCCCATACACTGGCAACCCCACCCCGACAAGAGATAAGACACTCACCTTCACAGCTCCAGACATCCCCGGGAACAAGAGTCAGGCTCTGCAGACACCATCAAGCAGCCCGCAGCCTCTCTCAGATCCCACGTGGTCCCTTCTTCCTGTCCTTCTTTCAGGGGACAGTGGAGGTTCCTAGGCAGACTGTATTTGCTCACATGTGATGCTGTGCCTCCATGAATGAAAGAAATTAAATCCAATGATTGAAAGAGGCTGACCAGGGACAGTCAGGCTGGGGAGGAAAGCGGTAGATGATGCTGGACATCCTCCAGCCTGGAAATGATATAGCCTCCATCTGACTTGCTTCAGCATCTAACGCACATTGTGAGAAGCTGAAATTGGAGTAAGCCGTTTCAGTCCAGGAGAGAAGCCGGTACAACTGTGCAAGACTGCCCCCCTGAAAAATGCTGCTGCCCCCGGAAAAAAGCCACCCTAGGCAAATGCCTTGTTTGCCTTGTGGTAAATACACCCCTGCCTGCACTGACCTCGGCCTGTTAATTGACCATTTTTTTTGCCTGCCGCATGGACTGATCCTTTGCCCTGCTACTGTAGTAGTGGGATTCAGGATGACACAGGGGTCTCACATAAGTGAGGGGCTTAAGAGTAGATAAGAAGCAGATTTTGGTTTTCTCCAGGTTTTGTAACTCCTGGATCAGGGTCTGTTAGTCCAGAGGCTTTGAAGAGTTTTGGTGGGACGAAGCCTCTACACTTGTGCCCAGGTCTTACCTCTCTGAGGTCTTAAGCCTGATGTTCCTGCCTGCTGCCTGGACCAATGCTTTGACTGTGCTGACCATATCTCTGCCTGTTGCCTGTAATGCTCCAGAACCTTTTATGGACCATGTTCCTGCCTTTTGCCTGGACCAATACTTTGGCTGTGCTGATTATATCTCCTTTTGCTGCCTGCACTGACACAGGACTTTTTATGGACCATATTCTTGCCTGTTGTCTGGACCAATACTTTTTCTGTGCTGAACATATCTCCTCTTGTTGCCTGCACTGACCCAGGACTTTTTATGGACCATGTTCCTGCCTGCATGTCAGCCTGCTGCCTATTCTGACCCTGGCCTGTTTCTCCACCATTTTCCTCCCTGCTGCTTGGACAATTCCTTTGGCTGTTGTCTGATTCCTGGTCCAATGCTCTCATCTGTGGACAACTGCTGTACTAAAACCAGAGGTAATCTTTTGTTTACCCTTTGTTCAGCTAGGCTTTTAAAAAGTCTCACTCCGGGTCAGGGGCGGACTGACCATTTGGAAACTCGGGCACTGCCCGAGGGCCCAGGGTCAGTAGGGGGCCCCATGAAATGCCCCTGGTACCTTTTTCATAGGCTTTTTTGAGTTTGGGCAAGGACACAGGGGCCCTATGATCCCCTATTGCCCGGGGGCCCCATGAGTTGTCAGTCCGCCTCTGCTCCAGGTATTGCCATATTCAGGAGAGGAAGCAAAATGTATTTTGGAGAGTAATTCTTGGTATGTCCATGCTGTGTGTTAGAAATATCTTATAAATTGACAACTTTCTATAAAAATATATACTTTTTCATTTTGTTTCCACATTTTCCAAGAACATGGGGAAGAAAATGAAATGTTCAAAAGACTCATTATGCCTCAAAGAATAAACGTTGGGGTGTTTGATTTCCAAAATGTGGTCATTTTGTGGGTGTTTTCATTGCCCTGGTACTCCAGGGCCTTCAAAACAGTGATAGGTAGTCAAGAAATTAAATGTGTAATTTATGCCCCTAGAATGCCTGAAGGTGCTACTTGGATGTTGGGCCCTTCTATGTGGAAAAGCTATGGAAATGTCTCACACATGTGGTTTCCATACTCAGGAAAAGTAGCAAAATGTATTTTGGGGCATAATTCTTGCTATGTGCATGTTGTGTGTTAGAAATATCTTATAAATTGACAACTTTGTGTGAAAAAAATATGTTTTCATTTTCTTTCCACATTTTCCAAAAAATTGTGAAAAAAAATGACATTCTCAAATAACTCATTATGCCTCATAGAATATATGTGGGAGTCTTTGCTTTCCAAAATGGGGTCATTTTGTGGGTGTTTCCTTTGTCTTGGTGCTCCAGGGCCTTCAAAACTGTAATAGGTAGTCAGGAAATTAGATGTGTCATTTATGCCGCTAGAACACCTGAAGGTGCTACTTGGATGTTGGGCCTCTCTATGAGACCAAGCTGTGGAAAAGTCTCACACATGTGGTATTGCTATACTCAGGAGGAGTAGTAGAATGTGCTTTGGGGTGCAATTGCAAGTATGCCTATGCCATGTATGAGAAATAAATTGTTAATATGACAACTTTGTGTGGAAAAAAATAATTTTTTACATTTCCAAAGAATTGTGGGAAAAAATTACAATTTAAAAAAACTCACCATGCCTTTTACTAAATACCTTGGGCTGTCTACTTTTCAAAAAGGGATCATTTGGGGAAGGGGGGAGGGGGTAGTTGTACTTTCCTGGTATGTTAGGGCCTCAAGAAATGAGATAGGCCGTCAGCACATCAGGATTGATCAATTTTCAGTGATAGGTACCATAGCTTGTAGACTCTATAACTTTTACACAGACTAAATAATATACACTGATGTAATTTTACCAAAGAAATGTAGCAGTATATATTTTGACCTAAATTTATGAAGAAAACTTACTTATTTTCAAAAGTTTATAATAGAAACTAAGAAAACGCGTTTTTTTTCAAACCTTTTTGGTATTTTTTTCGCTTATATCTCAAAAAATAAAACACCCAGTCGTGATTAAATACCACCAAAAGAAAGCTCTATTTGTATGAAAAATGATAGAAATTTTGTTTGGGTACAGTGTAGCATGACTGAGTAATTGTCATTCAAAGTGTCAGAATGCTGAAAACTGGCCTGGGCAAGATGGGGGGTAAAAGTGCCTGGTATTGAAGTGGTTAAGGAAGTGATGATATGAAGCCATTTATTATCACGTTGTTTTACTCCTTTTTAAATCCTAATGATGACAGAAATCACCCAAATGGCCCGGATCAGAAGTTTCCCTCCCCTCGAATGTTCGGCCTTGGTACAGACACACAAGGGGACACACACGGGTTATACTGGTAATTAAAGGATAATTTCCCACATCTGTGGCATTTTAAATTGCAACTAGTGTCAGTGTACAAATAGTCAATGAGTTTGTTAGCTCTCACGTGGATGCACTGAGCACACTAGATACTGAGCCATGGGGAGCAGAAAAGAACTGTCAAAAGTCTGCATAACAAGGTAATGGAACTTTATAAAGATGGAAAAAGATATAAAAAGATATCCAAAGCCTCGAATATACCAGTCCGTACAGTTTAATCACTTATTAAGAAGTATAAAAATTTAAGGATCTCTTGATACCAAGCCCAGGTCAGGTAGACCAAGAAAGCTTGCACCCATAACTGACAGAAGAATTTATCGGGAGGATACAAAGAAAAACCCACAGGCAACCTCAATACAGGCTGATCTGGAAAAAGACAGTGTGGTTGTTTTGAAGGAGCACAATACAGTACTACGATACTTGAACAAAAATAAGCTGCATGGTCTAGTTGCCAGAAAGAAGCCTTTACTGCACCAATGCCACAAAAAATCCCAGTGAGGAATGTCAAGGTGTTGTCAGACATAGAGACCCAAGATTTTTGTGGCATCGGCACAGTAAAGGCTTCTTTCTGGCAACTTGATCATGCAGCTCATTTTTGTTCAAGTATCATCCTATTGTGCTCCCTGAAACAACAACACCATCTTTGTCCAGAGCAACTCTTCTGGCAGTTGTGGCTGTAATCTTTCTTGGTCTACCTGGCCTTGGCTTGGTATAAGAGATCCCTGAACTTTCCACTTCTGAATAAGTGATTGAATAGTACTGACTGGAATGCGCAAATCTTTGGATATCTTTTTGTATCCTTTTCCTTTATAAAATTACATTGCCTTGTTACGCAGATCTTTTGACAGTGCTCCCTGAAACAACTACACCATCTTTTTCCAGAGCATTTTTTCTGGCAATTGTGGCTGCAATCTATCTTGGTCTACCTGGCTTTGGCTTGGTATCTTGGTAACCTCCGCAACATCACCAAAATCCGCACGTTCCTAACCCCAGAAACTACTAAACAGCTCACCCACTCCCTCATCATATCACGACTCGATTACTGCAACTCCCTCCTCACTGGCCTGCCTCGCCGCTGGCTATCCCCACTTCAGTCGATTCTGAATACGGCGGCCAGACTCATCCACCTTACCAAC
Source organism: Staurois parvus (assembly GCF_062004578.1). Lineage (NCBI taxonomy): Eukaryota > Metazoa > Chordata > Amphibia > Anura > Ranidae > Staurois > Staurois parvus. The sequence goes on from NW_028318963.1 coordinate 337,402, forward strand.
CGCTCCGTTTCCGCCACCCCCCTCTGCCAATCCCTCCACTGGCTTCCGATTGCCCAACGGATCAAATTCAAACTGCTTACACTGACGTACAAAGCTGTCCATAATACTGCCCCAAATTACATCACTGACCTAATATCCAAATACCACCCAAAAAGCACTCTCCGATCCTCACAAGACCTCCTTCTCTCTAGTTCCCTGGTCTCCTCCTCCCATGCCCGCCTCCAGGACTTCTCCAGGGCATCACCCATCCTCTGGAACTTCCTACCCCAATCCATCAGACTATCACCCACTCTCCTCTCCTTTAGGCACACCCTAAAAACCCACCTCTTCAGGGAAGCCTACCCCACCCTTTGCTAACTGCCGATCTCCTCCACTCTTCCTACCACTCCACCCCCCACAGCTTTTCCTCCCGTACCACTATCCCCTCCCTCCTAGATTGTAAGCTCCAAGGAGCAGGGCTCTCGAACCCCTCATGTATCGCATTGTATTGTTATTGTACTGTCTCATGTATTGTCTCCCATTGTAATGTACAGCGCTGAGCGAACTGTTGGCGCTATATAAATACTGTATAATAATAATATCTAAACTTTCCACTTCTTAATGAGTGATTGAACAGTACTTACTGGGATATCCAAAGCTTTGGATATCTTTTTATATCCTTTTCCTTTATAAAATTACATTGCCTTGTTACGCAAGTCTTTTGACAGTTCTTTTCTGCTCCCCATGGCTCAGTATCTAGCCTGCTCAGTGCACCCATGGGAGAGCTAACAGCTTATTGACTATTTATACACTGACACTAGTTACAATTTAAAAAGCCACAGATGTGGAAAATTATCCTTTAATTGCCATTTTACCCCGTGTGCGTGTCACCTTGTGTGTCTGCACCAAGGCTGAACAGTCCAGGGGATGGAAGCTTTTGACCGGGGCCATTTTGGTGATTTCTGTTATCATTAAGATTTGAAAAGGAACCAAACAATGTGATAATAAATGGCTTCATATGATCACTATCCTTCAATAAAAGACAGCTTTCTTGGCATGATCAAATTTTTAATATCAATGCCAAACTTTCACGATTTCTGCCAGGGGATGAAAACTGTATATCCCATAGAATGTAATAGAAGCCGTTAATGATGGATTCCGCTACAATTCCCGTTTGTCATATATCATATGTGATTTCCTTCACTGTTCTACTTTTTTACATAAGCTGGACCAAGTCAAAACTCAACGCGGTTCGCTGAAAAGCCTCGTCAGTAGTGCAGAGGCACAGGCATCGTGTGTATTATATGGCATGACAAATCACGGCTTGAACTATCTTGCTTTGCATGTAATGAGTCTATCTCATATATTAGTTTCACCTTTTAACCTCCCTGGCGGTATGATTATTTCTGATTTTTGGTGCTGAAAGCGGTACCATTATTTTGCATGGAAATTTGGCGTTTTATATTGTAGGCAGGGGCGGACTGACCATTTGGAAACTCGGGCACTGCCCGAGGGGCCGGGGTCAGTAGGGGGCCCCATGAGATGCCCCTGGTACCTTTTTCATAGGCTTTTTTGAGTTTGGGCAAGAACACAGGGGCCCCATGATCCCCTATTGCCAGGGGGCCCCATGAGTTGTCAGTCCGCCACTGTCAAGGTCCTACCTTTTCCAGAGACTGTGCGGCTTCATGTACTGGCGTCCATCTTGGGTTTCTGCAGAGCATGGTGGGAGTCTTTTATGCCTCCAGGTCTCTGAGGTCCATCCCCCAGAGGGGTGTGGCTGAGTACATATAAGCCTGTGATCCGCACATGCTCTTTGCACTTGTGTCTTGTGTCTTTGTGTTGCTACAGCTCTGTGTTTACTCTCGTGACTCTCCTGGAATCTGACTCGGCTTGTGACTAGACCCTTCTCTGCGTTTTCCTTTGATCTGACCTTCCGTTGCTGAACCCGGCCGTGACCTGTGATTCTTGTCTACTGTTTTGTACCGTTTTGTCCCGTTGTTGTCGACCTGGCCTGCCTGACTATGCTATTGTCATTTCCTACCAGCTACACGCCATTGGCGACGGCCATTACCGCAGCCGGGGTGTCTCGGGGGCCGCGACCTGGTTCCTGGCTGCGTCAAGTCCATCCCCACCATCAGGGGCCCTGGTGAAGGGCAGCCTTGGACTTAGACTCCGCGCCCTGAGGGACTTCGGTCTGTTGGTGGTGGTTGTCGTCAGTCAGTGCGTTACCCTGCCACTAGGCCTACCTGTCCGTTCCACAGCCCTGTCCTGCCAGCCCCTGATTGTAGGCCTGTAATTCTTAGGAATAACTCACTGAAATCTGTCCGAGCAAGAGTCTAGTAAACATCCCGGGGATGATAAAATTTTAAACACGAAACCATAAATTTTAATTTAATAAATAATCATGAAAAAAATAATATAATAATAAATGTAATTCAATAATATAATCAAACCAAAAACACTGAAATTTGAAATATAGCGCCAAGTTCGCACATTACTGAGCAAAGTTGCAGAATCGTTTTCAGTGTCTGATGAGGAATTTCCCCCACGAATCATTATCACTCAATTCTGCAAGTGGTTCTGATTTACTATCGCTGTTCTCTAGCCGGTCTAAAACTGATTTTGACCTAAAGGGACGCTTTTTGGACACCATGGAAGTTTCTCAGTTTCCAGGCAGAAAGAACAGTAAAAATGCAGGCAGGGCGCCGGACAAAGCACTCGGGACAAAATGTATGTGAAATGGTTTGATACAGGAATGTTATACTATGTGATTTTAGTGTATTGAGTGAATGTCACTTTTTGTCATTTTCAAATTTCCCGCCGTTCCGTCCCCAGTACGTCCCGACGCTCGCAGAGGATGGAACCCAGATGACAGATGCCGGCATCGGCCGGAGGACACTGCAGGAATGACATCGCGGGAGAGAAGGACAAGGTAAGTGATCGAGGGATTGTGGAGCAGCGCCGCATGGTAAGCCCGAGTGTAGCTCGAGGTTACCGCTTGTGGCACTGAAACTTTACCCCGAGCTACACTCGGGAATACCGCCAGGGAGGTTAAGTTGCATTACTGAAATAAATGAACTTTTGCACGATATTCTAATTTTTCGAGTTTCACCTGTATATACAGTATGTATATATATATATATATATATATATATATATATATATATATATATATATACATACTGAATACGGCCAAAATTGTAGTATTTCAAATATATCTTAATATATTTGGGAAGAATATTTTTTAAATATATTTCAAATATATTTTTCTTCCATGTGGGATGTAACCTCATTGGTGTACACGATTATATTATAGGATTTTAGTGATATCTGTGCTCCGATTCAAATACAATCAATATTATGACCAAATCAACTCAGGGCTACCGATTGATGCAAAACAATTTTCCACCCTGGCCGACTGATCAGTTTGGTCGAATCCAATCTAACCCAAGTCTAAATCGATCAAAAGGAAAGTTATGGTTGAATCCCATATCGATCAGATAATAAAATCTGAAGTGTGCATGGCTGCCGTTAGCCCTGATGGAGGCGGATTGGTGAGCATCTGAAACGCGTTGGTTATATCTTCTGACCGCCCCTTGTGAATAAAGCTCTCAGCCTTTTATATACTCTTACAAACGTAATAGATGGAGATCACCAAACCAGCCAGCAAGCTATAGACCAAGTGAATGATTGATTTCCCCGAGTCAGCCTTGGCTCCGTCTACAATAACCTGAGGGAAAACCTCTCATTTCATCTAAAAACAATCTTTTTATGCCTTTGATCCTTGTTCCGTAGCATCCGAGACATATTTTCTTCCAAAAAAGCATTCAATCAGCAGGAGACAAAAGTAATTAAAGCCTGGGCTATCTTGGCACATCTTGAGCGCGGCGCGGCGGACGGAAGACCTGCGCTGCTTTCTATCATTAGAGTAATGACACGGCGAAGAGATTCCGCCAGCCAGGAAACGGCAACAGACACACAAAACGGCACTGACCTCTCTTCAGCTCTCCTCTGCAATTCTTCATATCCATTATGGCCCCGCACAACGTGATCAATCTTTGGAGAGAGAGAAGGGGAAATGCAAATGAACTTAAGTGGAAGGGACATCGCTTTTCATTTCGAAGCGCATAATGAAAATAATCTATTTATCTGCAGAAAGCGCCATTTAGAAAGTAACATTTACATAAAATTCGCCTTAGATCAGCAGAACCCCGGGAAAGGAGAAATACAATTTATTTATTTTATTCGTTATTCTCCTTCAGTATTTCTATTAAAGCGGACGTAAACCCTTCCATATACCCGGTAGAGTGACTATCCTCAGGTTACACACAGAGCTGAAACAATCCTCCTACATAAGTTGTACTTGTTTATCTACATCCATATGTTCCCTACATCCATTCAAAGCACAACATTTACACTACATTTCACATCTCCATAAGACAGGGGGCAGGGATCTGAAGTCACACACACACTGCACATCATAAAACAGGACACCCCCCCAACACGCACACACACGCACACACACACACACACACACACACACACACACACGCAGTTTTATAGGAAAACATGCATAACACAGGCAATCACCTGCTATGTGCTAAAAAGGGGGGCATCTCCCAGGATTGTCTAGTGTTAGCATAGACCAATGGTCTCCAAACTATGGCCCGCAGGCTGGATGCAGCCCTTTGCTTGCCTTTATTCTGCCCTAGGGGCATTATTCCTTTCACTGACAATAATGATGAGGCAGCACCAACGATGGGGCCTAATTCCTCTTACTGACTGCAGCGACGGGGCACTATTAGTCCCACTGACACCAACAATAGGACCCTGTTCCTCCTACTGACAACAGGGATGGGGCACTATTCCTCCCACTAACATTAGAGATGAGGCACTATTCCTTGCACTGACACCAGTGATCAGATGCTATTCCTTCCACTGACACCAGCTATGGGACACTATTCCTTCCACTGACACCAGTGATCAGGCACTATTCCTCCCACTAACACCAGAGATGAGGCAATATTCCTTCCACTGACACCAGCGATGGGGCACTATTCCTCCCACTAACATTAGAGAAGAGGCACTATTCCATCCACTGACACCAGTGATCAGGCACTATTCCTACCACTAACACCATAGATGAGGCACTATTCCATCCACTGACACCAGCTATGGGACACTATACCTTCCACTGACACCAACGATCAGGCACTATTCTTCCCACTGACACCAGCGACAGGGCACTATCCCTCCCACTTATACCAGCGATGAAGCACTATTCCTTCCACTGACACCAGCTATGGGGCACTATTGCTTCCACCGACACCAGTGGTGAGACACTATTTCTTCCACTGATACCAGCGATGAGGCACTATTTACCTTAGATTGTACGCCCCTTGAGGGTTAGGGACTGATGTGAATGTACAATATATATGTAAAGTGCTGCGTAAATTGACGGCGCTATATAAGTACCTGAAATAAAAAATTTCTTCCACTGATACCAATGATGGGACACTATTCCTCCCACTGACACCAGCAATCATGCACTATTCCTCCCACTGACACCAGCGATGAGGTACTATTCCTTCCACTAATACCAATGACTACTGACCACAGGTGCTATGCATTTTTACTCTCGATAACCACCAAGAAGGAGGCATTGTTTACTCCCAGTGACCCTGGTGCATTTTCTACCTCCCAACCAATTCACAACCATTTTAACATAGAGGAACCCTTACAATAACTTTCTTTAGTGGTAAGAGGGAAGAATGCCCCTTACATTGGCGATCAGTGGGAAGAATGTTCCTTACATTGGTGATCAGTGGGAAGAATGCTCCTTACATTGGTGGTCAGTGTGAAGAATGTTCCTTACATTGGTGATCAGTGGGAAGAATGCCCCTTACATTGGTGATCAGTGGGAATAATGCCCCTTACATTGGTGATCAGTGGGAAGAATGTCCCTTACATTTGTGATCAGTGGGAAGAATGCTCCTTACATTGGCGATCAGTGGGAAGAATGCTCCTTACATTGGTGGTCAGTGGGAAGAATGTCCCTTACATTGGTGATCAGTGGGAAGAATGTCCCTTACATTGGTGATCAGTGAGAAGAATGCTCCTTACATTGGCGATCAGTGGGAAGAATGTCCCTTACATTTGTGATCAGTGGGAAGAATGCTCCTTACATTGGCGATCAGTGGGAAGAATGCTCCTTACATTGGTGGTCAGTGGGAAGAATGTCCCTTACATTGGTGATCAGTGGGAAGAATGTCCCTTACATTGGTGATCAGTGAGAAGAATGCTCCTTACATTGGCGATCAGTGGGAAGAATGCTCCTTACATTGGTGATCAGTGGGAAGAATCCTCCTTACATTGGCGATCAGTGGGAAGAATGCTCCTTACATTGGCGATCAGTGGGAAGAATGCTCCTTACATTGGCGATCAGTGGGAAGAATGCTCCTTACATTGGGGGTCAGTGGGAAGAATGCTCCTTACATTGGTGATCAGTGGGAAGAATGTTCCTTACATTGGTGATCAGTGGGAAGAATGCACCTTACATTGGCGATCAGTGGGAAGAATGTCCCTTACATTGGTGATCAGTGGGAAGAATGCTTCTTACATTGGTGATCAGTGGGAAGAATGTTCCTTACATTGGCGATCAGTGAGAAGAATGCTCCTTACATTGGTGATCAGTGGGAAGAATGTCACTTACATTGGTGATCAGTGGGAAGAATGCCCCTTACATTGGTGGTCAGTGGGAAGAATGCTCCTTACATTGGTGGTCAGTGGGAAGAATGCTCCTTACATTGGTGGTCAGTGGGAAGAATGTCCCTTACATTGGTGGTCAATGGGAAGAATGTTCCTTACATTGGTGATCAGTGGGAACAATGCTCCTTACATTGGCGATCAGTGGGAAGAATGCCCCTTACTTTGGTGGTCAGTGGGAAGAGTGCCCTTCACATTGGTGGTCCGTGGGAACAATGCCTGTGAGTCTATGGACCACTTTTTGCTTCAGCGTCCCTTTAACGCAGAGGTGTATAAAAAGGTGGGGAGGGTTCTATGCATTCCCTTTCTCTATTGCATGAGTTTTGTGGAGTGGATGTACAGGGCATTCGCAACTCACTGGGATTTTGATTTGGATAAATTTTTTCTAGTTTTTATAGTTGTCCCTTATTTCACGTGGAATGCACGATGTCAGATTACGCTGCAGAAGAAAGTCCTCCCTGTTGAGGTGATGGTGCACGATTCTGGGTGAGGTTGGGAATATTGAGAAGGACTGGGAGCCTGGAATAGTCCAGATAAGGGAGTGGTGGAATGTCAGACCTGCTTTTGGTGAACTGTCTATCTCTGGGTGAGGGGCTCTTTTCTGTGGGGGATGGTGTCCTGGCTGAGGAACAGAAAGAGAAGCTCTGCAAACAACCTGCTGTGGAAGTTTCTACTGTGGAGAAACCCTCTGCAGACATGAAAGGGAAACCTCAGACAGAGATGTCTCCAGACCACCTGAGGAATGTGGATGGATCTGCGCCAAACACCTCGGATATGGATTTTGCTGCTCCAGCCTTTGATGAGACCAGTAGTGCCTCTGGGAATGCTGCAAGCAAGATGGCCCCTGGCTGTAAGGAGTCTGCTGCACCTGAACTCTCATGTGTTCTAGAACTGATTGATGCTGGTGAGGGAGGGGAGCAGCACAGTGCACCATGTGGAAAGCAAACAGCAAACATGGATGTCTGTGATGTTTTACCTGTTGCTGTGTCTGAACAGTCCATACATTTCTGGGCTGAAAGCTCTGATCTGGAGGAGGAGATGACAGTTGGAGCTGAAGGTTCTAACAGTGCAGCAGTGAGCGCGGCAGCGGAGAGGTTTGGTGCCAAAGGTGGTTTCAAAGCAGCCTTTGATAAAATCTGTGACGACCCCGGTCCGTAATGAATCCATACCAGAAGCTGATTTGGTAGGGTGGCTATGCCGATATGGCGAGGTCCTCACCCCACTGTGGAAGGTCCTGGATGAGCATGGGATATGGACAGGGGCCTGCACAGTGTCACTGCAATTGAGGGTGCTGGGCAATGTGGTTCAGCACTTGCCCTGCTCAGCTTTTCTGGGGAGGGATAGCCTGACCATTTTCTATCAGGGTCAGCCTAAGGTTTGTAATACATGTGGAGAGAAAGGCCACTTTGCATCGTCCTGTACCATCAAGAAGTGCTCACTGTGCCAGGATTTAGGCCATTTGGCCAAGGAATGCATCCAGATTTGGTGCGGTTTGTATCAGCAGCTGGGTCATCCATATAGTCAGTGCCCAGAGGCACTACACAACCTGCCAGGGTTGAGGCTGAGCTGAAGAGGCTGGATAAAGAAGATGAGGCAGCTGATGCTAGGGAGGAAACTGTTGTTGCCCCTCCTGTGTCTGTTCCGTCTGTTGTGTCAGATTCTGTTTCCCCTAGTAATGTAATTCCTGAGTCTGTCCCTCCTGTTCCTAATCCTACTGTACGTAGATCCTCCAGACTAGTGAAAGAAGAAGAAGAGTAGGTTGAGAAGAGCTGTCCTTTCTTCCTCAAAATCAGACCCAGGAGGGGTCCTTCTTGGCAACACCTATTCAGTTTTGTCAGCTGATGAGATGGAATCTGATTTATTCATTTCTTTATCATCTATGGATGAGGGGGAGTCACGTACTCTGAAGAGAGCTGTTTCGGGTGATGAGAGTGTGGTAGAGGTTAAGAAACGACTACCCCAATCATCCTGATGGCAGTTCCCACTCCATTAAAAGTGGTGACCATTAATGTCGCCAGCATTAAATCTGCAGGAGCTCGTGATATGGCCTTATTTTTGCTCAGCGAGTTTGATGCTGAGATTTTATTTTTGCAAGAGGCCTGGCTCAATACATTGGCCGATGTCTATCTAGCAAAAAGGGAGTGGAGATGTGGTCCCTCCTTTTGGTCTCCTGCGGCTGAACCTTGCAGTGGAGTTGCGGTGCTTTTTAAAACCAATATGGTAATGTGCCGGCGGGTAATTGAGGTAGAAATGGGAAGATGCATGACCTTAGACGTCTCTGTTAGGGGGCAGGACCTGCGCCTGATCAATATCTATGGACCCCAGTCAAAATGGGGCAGGAAATGCCTCCTCACAAAGATCAAGCCCTTCCTTTTTATGTCCCAGCAGGTTGTCTTTGGAGGTGACTTTAACACCATGATTAGGCCTAGAGACAGGAGAGGCTCCATAGACAGGCTGGGTTATGATAGTGTTTTTCTCAGAGATTTGGTTAGACAGACACGCTTGGTAAATGCGTACATTAAGCACTGCCCTGGCAGCCCGGTTTTTACATTTCAGAGAGGGAATAGTCAGAGCAGGATAGACAGGTTTTTTTTTAAAGGAGAACTCTGCTTTCTTGGCTCCCGAGTTGAAGGTGATAGAGTTGTCTGACCACTGTATGCTCTCTGTGACTCTGAATGCCTCGGACACTCCACCCAGGGGAAGAGGTGTCTGTAAACTGAATTCAGCTCTACTGGAAGATGTAGAGGTAAGACAATCCTTTGAGGATTTTTTTCAGGCATCGGTTTCTATTCTGGACTTTTGCAGCAGTAAGTCAGAGTGGTGGGAGCTTGTGAAACAAAGGGCAATTGGACTTTTCAAGGCCATAAGTAAGAAGAAGCAGCTTGGTATGTATATTGCCTACCAGGATTTGCGGAGGAAGCTTAATCGTCTTGTCTCGTATGGAAGAGATCCAGGGGAAATCTCTGAAGTGAAGCTTCTTCTTAGGAAGTGTCAATATGACCGGCATGCCTCCTTAGTACTGGAGAGGGATAATGGGAAATATCACTCGTCTGATCCTTACCAGAACTGCAAGCAAGGCATAGCAGTTAAGACGGTCATTGGCCTGAAAGACAGTATGGGTTCCCTGGTGAAGTCCAGATCAGGAATCTTGGAGAACTTCGGGTCATATTATGCAGACCTCCTGGGAAGAAAGGACCTTAGCCGACACAGGATGGAAAGCTTTCTGGATTCTACTCCAAGACTGAGAAAAGGTACATTGCTTTTGATGAATTTGACAGAACCAGTTTCAGCGAATGAGGTAGTTCGTACTATAGACAAGCTGGCTACCAAAAAATCACCATCGCCAGATGGATTGACAGCTGGATTTTACAAGTGTTTTAAATCCATTATGGCTCTCATTTTTAACAGCTGTCTAGAATAGGGTTTACTCCCTCCCTCCATGAGCCAATCCACTGTGATTCTTCTGTCAAAAGGTAAAGACCCCTCAATGATTGAGAACTGGTGCCCCATCAGTCTTCTCAATGTTGATAGAAAGATCTTGGCAAAGATTCTTTTTTGGCGCTTGCCATCAATAGTAGGCGATTTGTTGTCCAGCCATCAGCATGGTCCAAAGTAGAAGTACCTTTTCAGCAGTTTTGGCTCTCCGGGAGGCTTCAGAACGATGTAGAGCTGATGGATGGAGAAAGTACTTGCAGGCAGTGGATCAGGCAAAAGCTTTTGATCGAGTAAATCATGAATACCTGTGGTAGATACGGCCTGCAGGGGAGGTTTATTGATTGGCTGAAGACATTATATAGAGGGGCTGAGAGCTTCACACTTGTTAATGGTTGGCTTGGAAGGCCTTTTGAGGTTGGCTCTGGTGTGCACCAGTGATATCCTTTGAGCCCCCTGCTATATCCTTTCACAATCGACCACTTTGTAAGAAGGCTAGAAGGTGCATCATTGTGCGGAGTGCCTCTGGGCATTGCTGGTGCCTTTGAAGGTCGTGGCCTATGCTGATGATTTGTCTGTTATTGTCTCTGGGACTGAGAAGGCGCAGGAGGTGGTCTCTGTGATAGAGCAGTACACGGAGGCTTCTGGCTCTAAAGTCAACCATGAAAAGACTGAAGGCTTCTGGATGCCTTCCCGGAGCCCCAGCAGGAAATTAAAGTGCTGGGCATCAAATATGGTCCTGGTGACTAATGGTCATTGAAATTGGGAAAGCAGGATGGTAGATGCCAATGCCAAAGTAGCGAGCTGGAAGAGATGGAGGCTCTCCTTGAGGGAAAGGGTTGATTAAAACTTACCTGATCCCGATCTTTTTATATGTATCTTGCCGGTATCTCTCTATGCAAGGGTCTACAACTGTTTTTTCCAACTGTTATGGGGAAATAGGCTGAACCTGATCAAACGCAATGTAACTTACCTGTCCAGGAGGGAGGGTGGCCTAGGAATGGTCAACCCGATAGTTTTGTTTTCTTTGCTCTGTTTAAAGTACAATTTTGGTAATATGTTAGCAGAGACCCTGCCAGGATGGGTGGGTATTTTTCAATCTTGGTTTAAGCCTTTTCTGCTTTGCTGGGAAGATGGTGGGCCAGTGAAAAGTCTGGGAGTCCAACATGGCAAGCTCCCGGCTTATGTTGCCCCGTGTCTAAAAATACTTTGGCAGTGGCAGGTGACAGTGGAGGATATTAGGTCCCTTCCCAGGAAGCTTCTGGGGGAGAGGATTTTGACTTCTGCTTTGAGTGTGATTGCCCAGGCTCTGTAATGAAGGAGGGGTTGCGTTTAATTTGGATAGAATCCCTTTGAAGTGTAGGGAACAAGCCTGGCTCGCTTTTCATGGAAGGCTCTATGTGAGAGGGAACGTGTGGATGATCGGGATTGTCCTAGAGCGGAGTATGTTGGTTAAGTGGAGTCTATGGACCACTTTCTGCTCCAGTGTCCCTTTAACATAGAGGTATATAAAAGGGTGGGGAGGGTTCTGGGCATCCCCTTTCTCTATCGCATGAGTTATGCAGAGTGGGTGTACTGGGCATTCCAAACTCGCTGGGACTTTGATTTGGATACACTTTTTTTAGTTAGTATAGTTGTTCATTACTTCACATGGAATGCACGGTGTCAGTTTACCCTGCGGAAGAAAGTCCTCCCTGTTGAGGTGGTGGTGCACAATATTCTAGGTGAGGTTGGGAAGATTCAGGGTCTTAAGAAGAGCAGGGAGCCTCAAACGGTCTGGATAAGGGCATGGAGGAATATCAGACCTGCCTTTGGTAAACTGTCCATCTCAGAGTGAGGGGCTCCTTTCTTATGCTGTTCTTTTCACTCCCTTAGTTTTTGTTGGTTAACATCTTCTTTTTGAAGAAGGGCTGCATGCATAATGGGGGTGGGGTTGTTTTTTGACCTCGCAGGTTTGATGCCTGGTACAGTGATGTGAGTCTTCGTAACATTTATTTTCCCCAGTAATGCAGAGGCGTCCTTAGGGTTGGTGTCACCCATTGCGGTAACACTTGGTCACACCCCCTCCAACGATCCCCGCAGAATGGATCGGATCTGCGGATTGAGCATAATATTCACATTACACAGCTTTTGGTGCATTTTTTGCTCCAAATTCAGGGCATTTGAACATCTCAGATGTTTGCCTCTAGTTTTTCAAAACCGAATCTGCGATGTTCGGGATGAGCATAGTGTTTTCTCAACCAGGACAACCCTACTATTTTTAATTTTTTTTCATACATGGTCACTTTACTGTTTTAAACAAGATCTCAAAAGTTTGGTTCTTTTTTTTGGGTCCAATTGTTTTCCAAATCCTTGAAAAACCAAATGTCCTGCACCCACCATCGAGCACCTGTCATGTACAAACTATGGACAGGTCAACCTTAAACCAATATCCCATATGTGGACTAGCTTGACCCTCTGGTTCATCTCTTGGAGTATAGTTTGTACATGAACAAAATTCTCCAAAACATACTCCAAACTGGGATGTGGTCTTTATTTTTTCTAAGCACTACAGAACTGTCTCTGAAACAATAAACCAGATGGCAAAGATCATGTTACATTTAAATTATTGAGGTGGATAAGAAAACAGCAAATTAGTTTGCCTGAAAGGTCTTTGTACCCTGCGTGTTCATTAATCATTTTAAAACCAAAATCAATAGCTGTACGTTGCAGATGCTACAGATCGTACATCTCGTTATCTGACTCACACAAGATTATCTAACGGGCATGACTAACAATCTATATTTTATGCCAGAAGTCAATTTGCAGCAATCAATTTGTGTAGCTTTTGTGGCATTTGAGGATCTTGTCAAAATGTGAAGCTATCTCTTGATTTTCCAGTACATCCATCATGGACCCCACAAGACACACGGCTGGGGCAACTACAGACCTGAGACTAGACTCCCAAAATCAAGATGGAATCCCGTGGACATAATACAATAAACATTTGTATGTTACAGTCCAGCAAATAGAGTATGCCCTGATATGCAAATACTGACCATCATAGTGATTGGCCAGTAGCTGGTGACTGATGGCCACCCTTACTAACCAGCTACTAGACAATCACTATGATGGCCAGTCTTGCTAACCAGCTACTGGCTGATCACTATGATGGCGACCCTCACTAACTTGCTACTGGCCATAACTATGATGGCCACCCTTTCTAACCAGCTACTGGCCAATCACTCTGATGGCCAGCCTTGTTAACCAACTACTGACTGGTCACTATTATGCCACCCTCACTAACCAGCTACTCTTCATAAATATGATGGCCACCCTCACTAACCAGCTACTCTTCATAAATATGATGGCCACCCTCAATACCAGCTACTGGCCATAAATATAATAGTCAAACTCAATAACCAGCTACTGGCCAGTCACTATGATAGTCACTCTTGCTAACCAACTACTGACTGATCACTATGATGACCACCCTCACTAACCAGCTCCTGGCCAATCACTATGATGACCACCCTCACTAACCAGCTCCTGGCCAATCACTATGATAACCAGTATCACCTACCAGCTCCTGGCCAATCACTATGATGGCCAGCTTCACCTACCAGTTACTAGCCAATCCTTATGATGGCCACCCTTGCTAACCAGATACTGACTGATCCCTATGATGGCCACCCTTGCTAACATGCTACTGGCTGATCCCTATGATGGCCACCCTCACTGACTAGCTACTGGCCATAACTATAATGGCCACCCTTTCTAATCAGCTACTGGCCAATCACTCTGATGGCCAGCCTTGTTAACCAGCTACTGGCTGATCACTATTATGCCACTCTCACTAACCAGCTACTCTTCATAAATATGATGGCCACCCTCAATAACCATCTACTGGCCATAAATATGATAGTCAAACTCAATAACCAGCTACTGACTAGTCACTATAACAGTCACTCTTGCTAACCAACTACTGACAGATCACTATGATGACCACCCTCACTAACCAGCTCCTGGCCAATCACTATGATACCCAGTATCACCTACCAACTTCTGGCCAATCACTATGATGGCCAGCTTCACCTATCAGTTACTAGACAATCCTTATGATGGCCACCCTTGCTAACCAGATACTGACTGATCCCTATGATGGCCACCCTTGCTAACCAGATACTGACTGATCCCTATGATGGCCACCCTTGCTAACCAGATACTGACTGATCCCTATGATGGCCACCCTTGCTAACCAGATACTGACTGATCCCTATGATGGCCATCCTTGCTAACCAAATACTGACTGATCCCTATGATGGCCACCCTTGCTAACATGCTACTGACTGATCCCTATGATGGCCACCCTTGCTTACCAGCTACTGGCTGATAACTATGATGGCCACCCTTGCTAACCAGCTACTGGCTGATCCCTATGATGGCCACCCTTGCTAACCTGATACTGACTGATCCCTATGATGGCCACCCTCACTGACTAGCTACTGGCCATAACTATAATGGCCACTCTTTCTGATCCCTATGGTGGCTACACTTACAAATCAGCTCCTGGTTATTCACTATGATGGTCATCTACTCAAGCCGGCAATCAGACATTCAAAGATGAGGGGGAGTTGTCAGGAAAGGCTCTTCACCAGTAAAGCTACTTGGGTTTTGTATATCTTAGCAAAGTAGAAAGGACCCCAGACGCTCGGCACAAATATCAAATTCTCACTGTTCTGTTACAGGGAAGGGATTGAAATACAGTATAACTAGAAATCCGGGACTTTGCTGTTGAATTTGATATATAATATTCAGAACTTGTACAGTCAATATTTGTGCTGGCAAAATGAAGTAACTTAACTCACCTGCCTGAATAGATTCCTATTATGTGACAATAAAGACGAACAATATCATTTCTAAATGAAATCTGTACCCAATATTATGAAATGCTGTCCCTGTCCTCGCCAGGATTTAGGTGACATCAGGACAGCGGGATCCGAGGTGCTCTACAAGTAACCCTTCCTCCACTTTTATAGGGAGGCCTCTATACTAGTTAGGTTTACGATTTTAAGATTTATTTTGTAAGAGGTTTGCCTTGAAGGTAAACTTTAGCTTTCCGTTTGTTTTTTTTAAACTACATCTACACTGTATGAATGTGAGCACTCCAATGTATGCTGATGGTGATGTATACTATGTTGCCAAAAGTATTAGGATGTGTGCCTTTCCACGCACATGAACTTTAATGGCCCCCCAGTCTTAGTCCGTAGGGTTCAATATTGAGTTGGCCCCGCCCTTTGCAGCTATAACAGCTTCAACTCTTCTGGGAAGGCCGTCCACAAGGTTTAGGAGGGTGTCTATGGGAAGGTTGGACCATTCTTCCAGAAGCACATTTGTCAGGTCAGGCACTGATGTCGGGGGAGGAGGCCTGGCTCGCAGTCTCCGCTCTAATTCATCCCAAAGGTGTTCTATGGGGTTGAGGTCAGGACTCTGTGCAGGCCAGTCAAGTTCCTCCACCCCAAACTGGCTCCTCCATGTCTTTATGGACTTTGCTTTGTGCACTGGTGCGCAGTCATGTTGGAACAGGAAGGGGCCATATACTGGGTAGGTGGAAGCGTGCAATATACTGGAGTGGTGGAGGCATGCCATATGCTGGACTGGTGGAGGCGTGCCATATGTTGGACTGGTGGAGGCGTGCCATACGCCATACTGGTGGAGGCTTTTCATAAGCCGGACAGGTGGAGGTGTTTCATATACTGGAGAGGTGGAGACGTTTCATATACTGGACTGGTGGAGGCGTTTCATATATTGGAGAGGTGGAGGCGTTTCATATACTGGACAAGTGGAGGTGTTTCATATACTGGACAGGTGGAGGTGTTTCATATACTGGGAGGTGGAAGTGTGCCATATACTGGACAGGTGCAGGCGTGCCATATACTGGACAGGTGGAGTTGTGCCATATACTGGGAGGTGGAGGTGTTCAATATACTGGACAGGTGGAGGTGTTCAATATACTGGACAGGTGGAGGTGTTTCATATACTGGACTGGTGGAGGCGTTTCATATATTGGAGAGGTGGAGGCGTTTCATATACTGGGAGGTGCAGGTGTGCCATATACTGGGAGGTGGAGGTGTTTCATATACTGGGAGGTGGAGGTGTTTCATATACTGGGAGGTGGAGGTGTGCCATATACTGGGAGGTGGAGGTGTTTCATATACTGGGAGGTAGAGGTGTTTCATATACTGGGAGGTGGAGGTGTTTCATATACTGGGAGGTGCAGGTGTGCCATATACTGGGAGGTGGAGGTGTGCCATATACTGGGAGGTGGAGGTGTTTCATATACTGGGAGGTGCAGGTGTGCCATATACTGGGAGGTGGAGGTGTTTCATATACTGGGAGGTGCAGGTGTGCCATATACTGGACAGGTGGAGGTGTGCCATATACTGGGAGGTGGAGGTGTTTCATATACTGGGAGGTGGAGGTGTGCCATATACTGGACAGGTGGAGGTGTTTCATATACTGGGAGGTGCAGGTGTGCCATATACTGGGAGGTGGAGGTGTTTCATATACTGGGAGGTGGAGGTATTTCATACACTGGGAGGTGGAGGTGTTTCATATACTGGACAGGTGGAGGTGTTTCATATATTGGGAGGTGGAGGTGTTTCATATACTGGACAGGTGGAGGTGTTTCATATACTGGGAGGTGGAGGTGTTTCATATACTGGACAGGTGGAGGTGTTTCATATACTGGGAGGTGGAGGTGTTTCATATACTGGACAGGTGGAGGTGTTTCATATACTGGGAGGTGCAGGTGTGCCATATACTGGGAGGTGGAGGTGTTTCATATACTGGGAGGTGCAGGTGTTTCATATACTGGGAGGTGGAGGTGTTTCATATACTGGGAGGTGCAGGTGTTTCATATACTGGACAGGTGGAGGTGTTTCATATACTGGGAGGTGGAGGTGTTTCATATACTGGGAGGTGGAGGTGTTTCATATACTGGGAGGTGCAGGTGTGCCATATACTGGGAGGTGGAGGTGTTTCATATACTGGACAGGTGGAGGTGTTTCATATACTGGGAGGTGGAGGTATTTCATATACTGGGAGGTGGAGGTGTTTCATATACTGGGAGGTGGAGGTGTTTCATATACTGGGAGGTGGAGGTGTTTCATATACTGGGAGGTGGAGGTGTTTCATATACTGGGAGGTGCAGGTGTGCCATATACTGGGAGGTGCAGGTGTGCCATATACTGGGAGGTGCAGGTGTTTCATATACTGGGAGGTGGAGGTGTTTCATATACTGGGAGGTGGAGGTGTTTCATATACTGGGAGGTGGAGGTGTTTCATATACTGGGAGGTGGAGGTGTTTCATATACTGGGAGGTGCAGGTGTTTCATATACTGGGAGGTGGAGGTGTTTCATATACTGGGAGGTGGAGGTGTGCCATATACTGGGAGGTGGAGGTGTTTCATATACTGGGAGGTGCAGGTGTTTCATATACTGGGAGGTGGAGGTGTTTCATATACTGGGAGGTGCAGGTGTTTCATATACTGGGAGGTGGAGGTGTGCCATATACTGGGAGGTGCAGGTGTTTCATATACTGGGAGGTGGAGGTGTTTCATATACTGGGAGGTGGAGGTGTTTCATATACTGGGAGGTGGAGGTGTTTCATATACTGGGAGGTGGAGGTGTTTCATATACTGGGAGGTGGAGGTGTTTCATATACTGGGAGGTGGAGGTGTTTCATATACTGGGAGGTGCAGGTGTTTCATATACTGGGAGGTGGAGGTGTGCCATATACTGGGAGGTGCAGGTGTTTCATATACTGGGAGGTGGAGGTGTTTCATATACTGGGAGGTGGAGGTGTTTCATATACTGGGAGGTGGAGGTGTTTCATATACTGGGAGGTGGAGGTGTTTCATATACTGGGAGGTGGAGGTGTGCCATATACTGGGAGGTGCAGGTGTTTCATATACTGGGAGGTGGAGGTGTGCCATATACTGGGAGGTGGAGGTGTTTCATATACTGGGAGGTGGAGGTGTGCCATATACTGGAAGGTGGAGGTGTTTCATATACTGGGAGGTGGAGGTGTGCCATATACTGGGAGGTGCAGGTGTTTCATATACTGGATAGGAGGCGCTGTGTTTTGTTCTGGACAGAGGATCGGCTCTCTGTAATGAACAGGAGGATTTCTATGACCTCACAGATTATGTATCTATGATTTTATACTTCGAAAGGCCACACTACAGTCTGCACCAGGATCTCCAGCACAGGCTTTAGTCTCTGTATAATCAGCAGGTTGTCAGTGAGGGCTGAAACACCTATCCCATGTATCCCATGTACAATCTGTGACCTCCAACCCAACTCACCAGTCTCCCGGTCGCACTCTGTCCACCTTCGTTCAGCCAGTATCCCGGCACCATGGCGGAGTAGTACGGTCCCCAGACACCGGGCACAAATATTGGGCTCTCGCTGATCTGTAACAGGGAACAGATAGAAATACTTACAGCATAAAACCAGCACTCAGCTACTAACATTCACACAGAATATTCACAACAGGTACCATCGATCTTTGTGCTGCCAAATGTCATGGATACATTTCTCACATGTTACAAGAAAACAGCAACAGTATATATATATATATATTTAAAATAGAACGCTTCACAAACATGCATTTGCATCAAAAGCTGCAAGCAAGTCAGATAGTGCCCACTTCATTTTCTGGCTGGAGGACAACCAGCATCATCTAGCACTTTTCTCCCCAACCTTACTGTCCCTGGCCCCGCCCCTTTTCATTAATTGGATTTCGCTCTTCAGAGAGCATTAGACATGTGTTGTATCATCTCCTTGCCACCTTCTTTAACCCCTGAATTGCCGTATTAGGCAACTGCGTGCATTGCATGCGTTTGCGGGGCACTTGCAGAGATGACCCATGCACTTGAATGGGTCATGTTCGGTGGGCACTACGCTCGCCAAAAGCGAGAGGGGATATAATTACTGCCGTGGCCATGAAGCAAGAATCGCGGTTGTGGCATTTGTGCACACTGGCAGGAATTAGGGTTATTCTATTGTTTTTTTTTCTATTCTATTCTAATTTATTCTATTTGACAATTTAATTTCAGAAGACAGTTATTTTCTATTTTATTCTATTCTATTCTTTTTTCTACCGTATTCTATTCTATTCCTTTTTTAATTCTATTTTATTCTATTATTTTATTTTATTTTCTATTTTATTCTGTTCTATTCTTTTCACAATTCAAATTTCGAAAAACCAGCTATATTCTGTTTTATTCTATTTTATTTCTTTTCTATTCTAGTCTTTTATTTTCTGCCCTATCCTATTATTTTCTGTTCTATTTTGTTCTATTCTTTTATTTTATTTTCTATTCTATTCTGTTTTACTCTATTATTTTCTATTCTATTCCTTTATTTTTATTCAATTTCAATCTATACTTGTTTTTGAATTCGATTTCAGTTTCGAATTTGGTGTTAATTTCAAACGAAATTTTATTTCATTATTTCACTTTCACTTAAATTTACTATTGTAATTCAGAAATTTGGATACGTGAATCTCCAAGGAGCAGGGCCCTCCTATCCAGGGGTGGATTGACCACTCATGGGGCCCCCAGGCAATAGGGGATCATGGGGCCCCTGTGTCCTTGCCCAAACTCAAAAAAGCCTATGAAAAAAGTACCAGGGGCATCTCATGGGGCCTCCTACTGACCCCGGGCCCTTGGGCAGTGCCCGAGTTTCCAAATGGTCAGTCTGCCCCTGCTCCTATCCCTCTTGTATTGAACTGTATTGTTGCTGTATTGTCTCCCGTTATATTGTAAAGCGCTGAGCAAACTGTTGGCGCCATAAATCCTGTATAATAATAATAATAATATATAAATCTTGTATAATAATAATATATAAATCCTGTATAATAATAATAATATATAAATCCTGTATAATAATATATAAATCCTGTATAATAATAATATATAAATCCCATATAATAATAATAATAATATATAAATCCTGTATAATAATAATATATAAATCCCATATAATAATAATAATAATAATATATAAATCCTGTATAATAATAATAATAATAATATATAAATCCTGTATAATAATAATAATATAAATCCTGTATAATAATAATAATATATAAATCCTGTATAATAATAATAATAATAATAATATATAAATCCTGTATAATAATAATAATCTCCGAAAAAGGGAAAAATTTGTCTGAATTTCAATTCGGAACGAAACGAATTGCACGTGTCTAAATATACGCAGATTAAAATTTATAAGGGTTGTTGCTGGACATGGATATCATTGGCGATGGAGTCGATGACATTCATGGAGGAGATTTAATAAAATTGGAGCAGATACAATCTGGTGCAGCTGTGCATGGTAGCCAATCAGCTTCTAGCTTCAGCTTGTTCAGTTAAGCTTTGAAAGAAAGCTAGAAGCTGATTGGCTGCCATGCGCAGCTGCTCCCGATTCTGGCTGCTCCAGTCTTAGTAAATTCCCCTCTTGGACTCCAAATGTATAGTGAACGTTCCGCCATTCGAACCTTTCAGGAACACAGCACAGGGCTTTGTTCTAGCAGCATGCGGGAATGTCATCCTTCTTACCGGAGATCTTCGTTAAGAGTCTGAAATCATTGTTTAGTTTGGCTAATGCCATCTGTAAGTGTTTATAGCGGCCGAGTCCTCCAATTATGTTTAAAAGCTTTCTCCGAAGAGAGGGAATGCATTCCCCCCATCACTGCAATGAATCAATTTTAATCTAAACACATCTCAGCGGTTAATGTTGTCTTTCGCTAACAGCGAGGAGGCGCTCCGACCGCCCAGGATGAGCGCAGATTCCACGGGACCAGCACTTGTTATCTGTGGGGTAAAAATAACACGACGGGGATACATTAACCTACTGAGAAGTAGCCGCTAATAGATCCGGAGGGCGATCGCAGCGCAGGAGATGGGAAGCAGAAGCATTGTCAGATGTCACTATAACTAATAAAAATTCCTTCTGGGGAAAAAAATACAACGTACATATCTACGACGTTGTATATCTACAGTGGGGAAAATAATGATTTGATCTCCTGCAGATTTTGTACGTTTGACCACCTACACAGAAATGAAGGGTCTATATTTTTTTTATCACAGGTGTATTTTAAATGATAGAGACAGAGTATCAACCAAAAATCCAGAAAAAACACATGATACAAATGTCATAAATTAAGTTGCAGTTCAGTGAGCAAAATATGTATTTGATTCCCCAAGCAAGACATGACTTAGTACTTGGTGGAGAAACGCTTGTTGGCAAGCACAGAGGTAAGACGTTCTTGTAGTTGGTTCCCAGGTTTGCACACATCTCAGGAGGGATTTTGGTCCACTCTTCTTTACAGATCTTCTCTCAAGCCTTAAGGTTTCTTGGCTGTCGCTTGGCACCTCGAAGTTTCAGCTCCCTCCATAAATTTTCTATAGGATTAAGGTCTAAAGACTGGCTAGGCCACGCCATGACCTTAATGTGTTTCTTTCTGAGCCACTCCTTTGTTGCCTTGGTGGTATGTTTTGGGTCATTGTCATGCTGGAAGACCCATCCACGATCCATCTTCAGTGTTCTGGCTGTGGGAAGAAGGTTCTCATCCAAGATTTTACAATGCATGGCCCCGTCCATTGGTCCCTCAATGCGGCAAAGTCGGCCTGTACCTTTAGGAGAGAAACAGCCCACAAAGCATGTTTCCACCTCTGTGCATTACTGTAGGGATGGTTTTAGGGTCATAGTCAGCATTTTCCTTTCTCCAAACATGTCAAGTCACGTTAATTCCAAAGATCACAATTTTGGTCTCATCTGACCAAAGCACTTTCTCCCAATATCAACCGAAGAAACACATGATACAAATGTTATAAATGGAGTTGCAGTTCAGTGAGTAAAATAAGTATTTGATCTCCTACCAACCAACATTAATTCTGGCTCCTACAGACTTGCTATGTGCTCATGTGGTACACAGGTTATTCCTGTCAATTTAAGAAGGTGTTCCTAACGACAACTCGTTATGTATATAGAAGACACCTGTCCATAGAATCTCTTTCTTGGGCACCACCATGGGCACGACCAAAGAGCTATCAAAGGACATCAGGGACAAGATTGTAGACCTGCACAAGGCTGGAATGGGCTACAAGACCATCAGCAAGAAGCTTGATGAAAAGGAGACAACTGTTGGAGTGATTATTCGCAAATGGAATCAGGGATCAGCCCAGAACTTCACGGGAAGAGCTTGTGAATGATCTCAAGGCAGTTGGAACCACAGTTACCAAACAAACCATTGGTAAGACAATAGGCCACCATGGATTGAAGTCCTGCAGCGCCCGCACGGTCCCACTCCTCATGAAAGCACATGTACAGTCCCATCTGAAGTTTGCAAATGAACATCTAAATGATTCAGAGAAGGATTGGGAGAAAGTGCTGTGGTCAGATGAGACCAAAATTGAGCTCTTTGGCATTCACTCCACTCGCCATATTTGGAAGAAGGAAAATGCTGACTATGATCCTAAGAACCCCATCCCTACAGTCAAGGACGGAGGTGGAAATATTATGCTTCGCAACTGTTTCTATGCTAAAGGTACAGGCCGACTTTGCCGCATTGAGGGACCAATGGACAGGGCCATGCATTGTAAAATCTTGGATGAGAACCTTCTTCCCTCAGCCAGAACACTGTAGATGGGTCAAGGATGGGTCTTCCTACATGAAAATGACCCACAACATACTGCCAAGGCAACAAAGGAGTGGCTCAAGAAGAAGCACATTAAGGTCATGGAGTGGCCTAGCCAATCTCTAGACCTTAATCCTATAGAAAATTTATGGAGAGAGCTGAAACTTCGAGTTGCCAAGTGACAGCCAAGAAACCTTAAGGATTTAGAGAAGATCTGTAAAGAAGAGTGGACCAAAATCCTTTCTGAGATGTGTGCAAACCTGGTAACCATCTACAAGAAACATCTTACCTTTGTGCTTGCCAACAAGGGTTTCTCCACCAAGTACTAAGTCATGTTTTACTTGGGGATCAAATACTAATTTTACTCACTGAACTGCAACTCCATTTATAACATTTATATCATGATTATTTTCTGGATTTTGGGTTGATATTCTGTCTCTATCATTTAAAATATACCTATGCTAAAAATTATAGACCCTTCCCTTTATAAATGGGCAAACTTACAAACCCCCTCACCAACATGCAAATTAAATTTTTCAGGAAAACCTGTTTTCATTGCACATCCTATTTTAGGCTCATTGATGTCATTACTTGGTCTCTGCGCTTCTTTATGCAATGCAAGCAGATCATGGCTGGTGGGAGGGGCCGGCAGGGTGCTGGCTTTCTGAAAACATCACAGCACCCTAACATTACCCTACCTCAGTACTCTTCTCAAGAGTACTCAGGCCTGATGCAACTAATGAGCAGAGCTATGCAAATATCAAATTGCTCTAATGAGCGGGTGTCAGCCTGGAGAAGTGGGTGTTCCTAAGCAGGCTGTATTTGCATGCATATCGCCCTAGGTAACACCCACATGAGATGCTGAGCCTCCACGATTGGAAGAACTGACATCCCATGAATGGAAGGGGAGGGCCGGAGACAGTCAGGCTAGGATGGAAAGTGCTAGATGATGGTGGACTATGTCCAGCCAGGAAATGAGGCTGGCTTTGTCAGCTTCTAATGCACACTGTGAAAGACTCAATGGAGGTGTTCTGGGTGGAAATAAACTGATCACTGGGGTAGAAGAGACTGAGGAAATGCTTCCTCCAGCCTGCAGCAGCCTGATGACATCATCACAGCCTAGGCAAAGTCACTGACTGGAGCTGAAGGATGGCTATTTAACAATAAAAGGTTACATTTTGAGTCCTGAACCTGACTTTACAGCTGATGGAAGATACAGAGGACATGGGATATCCCTGGCTTGGCTGGGGGAGGGGAGGGGGCACCAAGACTTTACAAAAGATAAAGGAAAACTCTGCCTACAAGGCTCCTGCCTGGGTTAACTATTGGTGGTAAACTTGCACAATAGAATATTTCTCTCCAGAGACCAATGTGAATCTAATGTGCCTTGCTCAAGCCTCTGAGAGGTTCTTCGGGGTCAGGAATAAATGGCGCCGTATTGTTTTTTGCTTGGCTAGGCTTTTTTGCAGATCCTTAGAGAAGAAGAAGAATACAATTCAATTAGAGGGATGGCTGCAATTATAAACACTGGAGGAAAATGCATTACGTTCTGGTGAGGCTAATAAAGAGGCCGTGTCCTCAATCTAAACTCTCAGCCTTCCTATTTACATTAGGAAGTGTCATGATGGGCAGCTCACATTAAAACATGTGCCCGCAAGGTGGAGAGAGGTTCATTAGGGAGGCCACATACAGCCCGAAACCAGCTTGATTCAAATATCCCAGACTCGGAATGGCTCCAGCCATCAAAAATGTGTGAAACCATTGTAACTGTGTGATCCTCAGAAATCTGTGCAACCATTGTACGTGTGTGCAACCATTGAAAATGTGTCTGACCATCAGAAATCTGTGCAACCATAGGAAATGTGTGCAACCACTGAAAATGTGTCTGACCCAGGCGTGGACTGACCATTTGGAAACTCGGGCACTGCCCGAGGGCTCGGGGTCAGTAGGGGGCCCCATGAGATGCCCCTGGTACCTTTTTCATAGGCTTTTTTGAGTTTGGGCAAGGACACAGGAGCCCCATGATCCCCTATTGCTCGGGGGCCCCATGAGTTGTCAGTCCGCCCCCGGTCTGACCATCAGAAATCTGTGCAACCATAGGAAATCTGTGCAACCACTGAAAATGTGTGCGACCATCGTAAATCTGGACAACCATCTGAAATGAGTCTGGCCATCAAAAATGTGTTGAATCACTGGAAATCTGTTGAACCATCAGAAGTGTGTCCAACCATTGGAAATTTGTTCAACCATCAGAAATCTGTGCAACCATCGAAAATGTGCGCAGCCATTGAAAATGTGTGCAAGCATTGGAAATGTGTGCGAGCATCGTAAATCTGGACAACCATCTGAAATGAGTCTGACCATCAAAAATGTGTTGAAGCATTGGAAATCTGTTGAACCATCACAAATGTGTCGATCCATCATACGTGTTTACAGCCATTGGAAATGTGTCCAACCATCAGAAATACATCTGACCATTCGAAATGTATCCGACCATCCTAAATGTGTGCTACCACTGGAAATATGTCCAACAATCAGAAATCTGTTCAACCAATAGAAATACGTCTAACCATCAGAAATCTGTCTGCACTTCAGAAATGCATCTGACCATCGGAAATACATTTGATCATCGGAAATATGTCCAAACATTGTAAATGTGTGCAACTATCAGAAATGTATCTAACCATCGGAAATCTGTATGCCCTTCGGAAATGCTTCTGACCATCTGAATTCTGTCCAACCAATAGAAATGTGTCTGACTGTCAGAAATCTCTTCAACCATTGTAAATGTATGCGACCATCAGCAATGTGTTGCTGCTACCAGGGGCGGACTGACCATTTGGAAACTCGGGCACTGCCCGAGGGCCTGGGGTCAGTAGGGGGCCCCATGAGATGCCCCTGGTACCTTTTTCATAGGCTTTTCTGAGTTTGGGCAAGGACACAGGGGCCTCATGATCCCCTATTGCCCGGGGGCCCCATGAGTTGTCAGTCCGCCCCTGGTCTAAGCATTAGAATTGTGTCTGACCAACATATGTGTGTGTCACCATCAGAAATGTGTCTGACCATTGTAAATGAGTCCGGCCACTGAAAATGCATCTGGCCATTGTAAATGTGTCCGACCATGGGAACTCCAAATGTGTCCAACCAACCATCAGAAATGTGTGCGACCAGTGGAAATGTATATGACCATCACAAATACATCTGACCCCTCGGAAATGGGTCTGACCATCAGAAATGTATGCAACCATCAGAAATGCTTCTGGCTATCAGAAATTTGTGTGACCATCAGAAACGTGTGCAGCCACTGGAAATTTATGTGACCGCTGGAAATGTGCATTATAGTTCCTAGTAGAAGGGATAAAGATAGGGCCCTGGAAGGAAAGCATTTGGCTCCTCAACACTTGTTTAAACATAACATACTGTATATGTTTTTTCCTTATGCATTATCTTTCATTGCTAAAACAATATATTCAATATATATATTGAAGATGTTTTGTAGCTTCTCCAAGCCCCTTCTTTGGTTCTAATGAGTATTAGGAAAATACCCCAAGATTTATATCCAAACAGATAACACCAGCATCTTAATCCAGTCACCATGGAATATGTCAAGGCAGATGCTGATTGTCCCAAAACAGGATGGGAGATGTGAAAGTTGTACTGACCTATTTAAAGTGACATTAAGCATGTAATACTACCTAAAGGCTACGTCTCAGAATCCCGCAATGGCCTTCAAGAAAGTTCAGATAGAGGAGAGTTGGTATCACAGGCAATATCTATGGCTCACTATGGCACAGTTCAATATTAGAAGGGAAACTCTGACTCCAGAGGCCTCTCTATTCCCAGTAGCTACAGGCACTGCACAAGAGACCGACACTTCAGCAGGTGAGCAGAATACCCAAGCAATGAGAAACCCAAGCAATGAGAAACCCAAGCAATGAGAGATCCAACCAATTTTTTCTTTAAAGTCCGCAAACGTGCAACTATAACGAAAAACCCGTAAGTGTTTCACAAAAAAGTGCAAGTGCAAAAACACCACACAAAAAGTGCACTTAGGGGTGTGCTGTGTCCTACCCCTAAAGGGGCTTGGACCACTTACCCTGATCCCCCGGGGCACGAAGCTCCCGACGGGGACAAGGTTCCCACTTGGTCCTCCTGGCCAAAAGGCCTGGTGGACCACCGTTCCCTATGCCCAGCCGAAGCCGGACATTCAGTACTAGGCAAGGGGACTCTCCCGAAGAAGAGTCCTCTAGGGATCAAGGGAGGAAGGAACCGTATGGCCACACATCCTCCCCCTAGACTTCAGGGTAGGCCCGAGGACCCACACCCTCCATCCGTGAAAAACACACACATAAGGCAAAGAAAAAAAGTGACAAACGTGGGAGTGCATAATAAATAAATAAGGTAAAGTAAATAAAAAAAAAAAAAAAAAGGTACCGTGCCGAAATGTGCACAGACCAGGCCCTGAGGCCCGTAGCAAAAATTGCCCTGGACTTAGCCAAAAGACCTGGTCCTTAGGGCGCTGTGCAAAAAGGAGTGAAAAACAGTGACCATGTGTCATCTTCACACCGTGGGGTCCCACACCCAAGTGTTACTAGTGACACCCCTGAGGCGACTACTCAGGGGGCACTGAGTTTGCGGACTTTTTGCGTCCCCAGCCCCAGGCCAGACCAAGGTAGATCCGTCCAAATCAGGAGGTACTGGGTCTTTCCAGTCTTCTCAGAGGAATTACTCCCGGGGCCCCAGCTTAACTCGTGGCGCTCCCCGGTTTCTGTCCCTCCGGTACTAGCCTTCCGGACCCCATCATACCAGTGAGGGTACTATACAACAACCATCCCCGCAAAGCTAGAATGGTCGGGAGCACCCCCACTGGACACTGATAAGAACAGATACTACACT
The DNA here is from genome assembly GCF_062004578.1 of Staurois parvus. NCBI lineage: Eukaryota > Metazoa > Chordata > Amphibia > Anura > Ranidae > Staurois > Staurois parvus. The sequence continues at coordinate 365,165 of NW_028318963.1, forward strand.
TGATCTTAGCCAAAAGGCCGAGAAGCGATCCAACCAATGAGAGACCAACCATTGGGAGACCCAAAGACTCCAGCAGGTCAACAGAATACTGCAGCCCTGAGCAGCTGAACCACTTCAACCATTAGAAGTCCCAACTAGTGAGAGACTCAAACAATGGGAGACTCAACCAAAAGGAGAACCAACCAATGAGAAACCCAAACAATGAGAGATCCAACCACTGAGAGACCCAACCAATGAGAGACCCAACCAATGGGAGACCCAAGCAGTGAGAGACCAAACTAATGGGAGACCCAAGCAGTGAGTGACCAAACCAATGGGAGATGCAAACAATCAGAGACCCAGGTGCCTTACTCCATCACAATACCCTCCTTTGTACAGGCAAACTACTCTTTCACCCTAGAGCCCATCAACAGTCTCACGCACTCTTCATCCAAGCACATTACAGACACAGAATGTCCAGTTGGGTTCAGATTTCATTTTAACAGTTTTACTCTAATGTAACTTGTCAGCAATTACAGTATGTTGTCATAAGGAGACATTTCCAAAATGGTGGCTAAGGACAAATCGTACCAGAATAAACATCTTCTGTAGCTTCTGTTGCTCAGGTACTCACAGTGACTCGGAGGCTCTATCAGTCCCTTAAAAGATTAAAAAATCTGCCCTGTCAACCCCCAAAAGGCTCCACGACACTAAGGACAAAGTCCTTCCCAGCATGGGTACCCATAGAGCTATGCAGTCTGTATCCTGATACACGTAGGGGTTCTCCTGCTTCCCTCCAAAGAAGAAGCCATCACGTAAGATTTGCCTGCGCCTCACATCTCCACTCCAGGAAAGGCTCTCTTATTGTTGGCTTCACACCCTAGAAGTTGTGGCCACATGAACTATCAGCCTACATGATGTTGGTGGCCCTCTCACTTCCCATGCAGGACTCCCTCTTGGTGAAACAGTTCGTTGCATTTGCAAACCATGCCAGTGCCAAAATGGCAGGCAAATCTCATGGGAATCTGGTGTCTTAAAGTGGAATCCACCTATCCTTTACAGCCAAGGAAGCTGCCATCTTTGCCTCTGTTTGATTTGCAGTTGCCATGGTGGTGAACATATGCATCTGATCAGGTATGACATCAGTCATTTGATGGCTTTACAGTTTGGCTGAGAGCATGAGCAACCATGACAGTTATCATTTACGGCATGCCTTAAACAGTTAAATCGGTTTATTTCTCTGTGCTCACTCCTCGTAGTTGACGTCCTCCAGTCTCCTTATTAATTGTGTTGCCCTTTTCTGGAAGCTCTAGTTCAAGGACATTCTTCCTGTGGATTGGTGACCAAAACTCAACTTTTGGGAAGCAGTTAAAGTGGACCTTCACCCTGAACTGACTTTTACCAACTTCCTCTCCCTTCCCTCTCTCACATTTCAATATCAATGTCATTTATATTTTTAACTGAATCGTTTTTTGGGCTACAACACAGCAATTTCTCAATTTATGCCTAGGCAAGGAGGACCTTCATGACTTAATGGATTCTATGCATGTGTATATGGGGATCCTGGCAGAGCCCTCCGGCACATCTGTGCATGACCTGGATTCCTGCACTTTTGAGCATGTTTCCCAAGATGCGGCCATAGATATCCCAGAACTTTACAGTGTCTGCACATGCAGGTAAAATTCCCCACGTGTGCGCAGATGTGTCAACAGGGGCGGACTGACCATTTGGAAATTCGGGCACTGCCCGAGGACCCGGGTCAGTAGGGGGCCCCAAGAGATGCCCCTGGTACCTTTTATAGGGTTTTTTGGGTGAGCTTTGAGTGTGGGCAAGGACACAGGGGCCCCATTATCCCCTATTGCCCGGGGGCCCCATGAGTTGTCAGTCCGCCCCTGTGTGTCAAATGGCTCTTTCAGAACCCAAAGGCTAGGCAGAGCTTAGGCACATCAGTGGACGTGCCAATAGTGAAACCCTGATTAAGGGAACTGAAGTTCCTCTTTAAATCGATGGGCTTAGTTCCACTTTATTAGGCACAGGCTTCCCCAAAATGGCTGCCCAAAGCCTACTTCAGAGAAAAAAAATCAGCCCTTTTCTCAGAGCAGAGCCATGGTCATGAGCGCTCTGTTCTCTGAGCATTGAACGATTACAACCCGGTGGTGGTGCACCGTGGGGAGGCATGCTGCAACACCTTCTGCAGTCCCCCTTCCCATGGATACACCGAGCTGACGCAGAAAACGAACTACAGTCGCTATACAATCATGCAAAACTGCAACTTTTTATGCTGCACCCGAAGAGTAAGGGCTTGTTCACACTTGACTTTTTTTCCCAACTCTTGCCAAACGCCCCTATAGCGTTTGACAAGCGTTGTCCCTGCGTTTGCGGATCATTTTTAACGCTCCAAAAACGCCGTATGCGCGGTTTAGTGGCGGTTGCTAGGCATTTGCCAAGCGTTAAAAATGCCCCACAAACACCTATAATGAAGTTTGAATGGTGTTAAAGCTCCGCAAACACCTTGCAGCCGCACCGCAAATGCTGGCCGGGCGTTTGCGGAGCGCCACCATAGACTTGAATAGGAGGCTTCCACTCCTCCTGACTCAACCAGAGGCGTCCGTTTTGCCGCGACGCTAACGCTCCCGTGTGCTGCAATGTGCAGAATTTTCCGAGGCGTTTGGAAAACGGTAAAAACACTTCCCAAATGCCTGTCTGCCGCTTGCTGACAACGCCAGTGTGAACGTAACCTAATGCTAACATATTGGCACAAACAAATGCACAGACGGTAAAACATCCATTTTACCACACGGCCTCCCCCCAGCGCATCAGTGCGAATGGGTCCTTCCCGTCACACCAAACCAATCTCACTCTCATGTATCATTTACGAGACGAGCAGCGAGCGCAGGACTTGCAGGAAGCCGATTACAGGACCCTCTGCTGGTAATTCTCAGCAGCTTTCTCAGAAAACCAGAGCAGAAAAAAAAAGCAGCGAGATGTTTTTATTTCAAAGTTGGGGGATCTGCCAGGAGCTTCACGTGGCGTGTGCAGCAAACTGGAAGAAAGGCTACCAGACCACGTGATGCGCAGGAATAGCTCCCAGCCCGCCGATCGCGTCCGCTGACCTATTCCAGTTACCATATCTGAGTCATTCCCGGAGGGAACGGATCAATCTGAAGCCGGAGCGAGAAGCTCAATAAAGACTTCATTTTCAGGCCGTTACGGCGCGGGGCGAGTGTGTCTGCTTGCTGGGATTCCTGGAGCGACTGTGCCGCCAGCTATTTGTCCGCTGGACTGGCGGAATCTGGAGTGTCGTTAATATCGGGGCATTCAGTGACAGCGGGCTTAGGCCATTAATTGTCTGAGCCCGCTGTCGTGTGCCGGGACGGGGAAAGAGGAAATTCAGACCTGGTTCACACCAATGCGGTGCGGGAAACGCTGCAAATCCAGTGCGTTTCCCGCACCGCAATCTCATTACGTTCAAGCGATCTGGTGCGGGTGTCAATGACAGATTAATGACACCCAGAAAAAGATCGCAAAATGCAATGCGATTGCCAACAATCGACTGCATGGGTGAGAACATACAGAACGTGCAAATTTAAAAATGGGCCCTGCACCTTTTTGGTGCAGATGCGATTTGGGCCATACAAAGTGTATGGCTCAAATCGCAGCACACAGACTTTTGCTTGTAATTCGCACAGGAATGCGGCGCTATTCCTGTGCGAATGACATGTGGTGTCCAACATCGCATAATGTGAACCCTGGCCCAAAGGGAAATTCTAGTATTTTAAAGCCCAGGTGAACTTTCAGTTTAAATCAGAAAAATATATTCTACGGGCATCAACAAAAAGTATTCAATATATATTGTTTTTTTTTCTTTTTTTTTTTTTTTTTTTTTAAAAAGCAGCAACATCTTGAGTAGAAAAGCTCATCCCCTGCCAGCATACTGCTGAGAAGAACCGTTACTCTCTATGTGGAAGCAGTGGTCTCCCCGAAGTGGTCTGACATGCCTCCTCTGTTGAGTCAGAGCTAGAGCTCTCAAGTCAGCAAGGAGCTTTGCTCATTAACCCCTTCAGGCCAGCGCCTCCCGGCCCTTTAAGAGTTTCAGAAGCTGGGAGGCGGGACGGGCGGGGTTTAGGGATCATGTGACGTCACGCGTCGTCAGGGGGGTCACATGATCGGGAAAGGTCCCTATCGAAAGAGGAGACTGGGACCTTTTTCTGTGAGTACCGGACATGTGTGCTGGGAGCGCGTAGGGCGCGCGCTCTCATCACATATGTATTTTGTATATTGAACGCAAATGTGCGGCCGCTTGGCGTCTAGGCCCAGACACCGGGAGGCCGCACATTTGTGTGTGGCCGGCGTAAAGGGGTTAAAGTAGTCTTAGTAGAAATGCCTGTCTCCTGCCAGCATGCTGCAAAAAAGGACCCTTGCTTTTTGTGTGGAAGTAATTTTTACTCTGCAGAGGTCCGACACACGCCCTTTGTTGAGTCTGTCCTAGAGCTTTTTAATCAGCAGGGAGCTGTGCTAATTGGAGTAGCCTGCATACAAAAGCCTATCCCCTGCCAGCATGCTGCAAATAAAGGACCCTTGCTCTCTTTGTGGAAGCAGTAGTCACTCTGCAGAGGTCCAACACACCCTCTCTGTTGCATCAGAGCTAGAGCTCTGTAACCTCCCTAGCGGTCTGATTATATCCATATTTCTGTGCTCAAAGAGGTACTTTTTTTGCATGGAAATATGTCATTTTTTTATTGTAGGCCTGTAATTTTTAGGAATAACTCCCTGAAATCTGTCCGAACAAGAGTCTAGTAAACATCCCGGGGATGATAAAATTTGAAACACGAAATCATAAATTCTAATTTAATAATCATAAAAAATAATAATATAATAATAATACATTTAATTCAATAATATAATCAAACCAAAAACACTGAAATGTGAAATATAGCGCCAAGTTCGCACATCGCTGAGCTCAGTCGCAGAATCGTTTTCAGTGTCTGATGAGGAATTTCCCCCACGAATCATTATCACTCAATTCTGCAAGTGGTTCTGATTTACTATCGCTGTTCTCTAGCCGGTCTAAAACCGCTTTTGACCTAAAGGGACGCTTTTTGGACGCCATGGACGTTTCTCAGTTTCCAGGCAGAAAGAACAGTAAAAATGCAGGCAGGGCGCCGCACAAAGCACTCGGGACAAAATGTATGTGAAATGGTTTGATACAGGAATGGAATACTATGTGATTTTAGTGTATTTAGTGAATGTCACTTTTTGTCATTTTCAAATTTCCCGCCAGTTCTGTCCCCCGTACGTCCCGATGTCGCAGGGAACGGAACCCAGAAGACAGATGCCGACATCGGCCGGAGGACATTGCCGGGACACTGCAGGAGGGACATCGCGGGAGCGCAGGACAAGGTAAGTGAAGAAGAGATCCCGGAGCAACGCCGCAGTGTATTCCCGAGTGTAGCTCATGGTTACCGCTTGTGGTGCTGAAACTTTACCCCGAGCTACACTCGGGAATACCGCCAGGGGGGTTAATGAGCAGGGAGCATGAGCTTTGCTGATTGGAGTGTTCTAGCGCTCGCAGAGAAGGGAATGTGTCAGACCTCTTCAGAGAGCCCACTGCTTCCACACAGAGAGGCGTCCTCAGACATCCATGATGGCACAGAGGGTGAACTTTAATGTGTTACATGGGGGACAAAAAATTAACATGCTAATGCGTATGTTAGATTTTAGCGATTAGGTTACAGAAACGTTAACTGCTTGAGGCATTTGAATGAAGGAGATACGTCCTAAAAACTTCAAAGTTTTTAGGATGTGCCCCTTATGTCCAGATCCTCTCCCTACTGCAGCTCCCTCCATCCCTCTCCACTATTATTGCCATTTAGCAACTGTCAATATGATAGCTGGGATATGCTGTGTATTACAAAGAAGGAACGGTTGTAAAAACGCAACATGTAAAATGACACTTACAGAAAATCTACAGGTGTCATTGAGTAAATACAATGTAACAATGTATAAACACAACACAACAATTTATAATTTGATGTGTTTATACATTGTTCATTGTATTTATAAACACAATGCAACAATTTATAAACACAATGCAACAATGTATAAATACAATGTAACAATTTATAAACATGATGAAACAATGTATAAATACAATGTAACAATTTATAAACATGATGAAACAATGTATAAATACGATGTAACAATTTATAAACACAACACAAAAATGTATAAATATCATGGAACAATGTATAAACACATTGGGGTTGATCTACTAAAACTGGAGCACTCAGAATCTGGTGCAGCTCTGCATGGGAGCCAATCAGCTTCTAACTTCAGTTTGTTCAATTAAGCTTTGACAATAAAACCTGGAAGCTAATTGGTTTCTATGCACAGCTGCACCAGATTTTGCAATCTCCAGTTTTAGTAAATCAACCCCAATACAACAATGTATAAATACAATCGAACAATTTAGAAATACAATGTAACAATGTAGAATACAAAGTAACAATGTACTTTTGTACATTGGATTTCCCTTTTCATTCATACTGTGCATAGATAAAAAAAAATATATACAGGCACCAGAGGTATATACAGTATGTCCCAGAAGTGAGTCCACCCCTCACATGTTTGTAAATATTTGATTCTCTCTTTTCATGTGACAACACTAACGAAATGACACTTTGCTACAATGTGACGTAGTCAGTGTACAGCTTGTATAACATGGAACTTTGCTGTCCCCTCAAAATAACTCAACACACCGCCAGTAATGTCTAAACCGCTGGCAACAAAAGTGAGTCCACCCCTAAGTGACAAGGTCCTAATTGGACCCTAAGTGTCAATATTTTGTGTGGCCGCCATTATTTTCCAGCACTGCCTTAACCCTCTTCTACATGGAGTTCACCAGAGCTTCACAGGTTGCCACTGGAGTCCTCATCCACTCCTCCATGACGTCATCACGGAGCTGGTGGATGTTAGAGACCTTGCGCTCCTCCACCTTCCGTTTGAGGATGTCCCACAGATGCTCAATAGGGTTCAGGTCTGGAGACATGCTTGGCCAGTCCATCACCTTCATTCTCAGCTTCTTTAGCAAGGCAGTGGTGGTCTTGAAGGTGTGTTTGGGGTCGTTATCATGTTGGAATACTGCCCTGCAGCCCAGTCTCCGAAGGGAGAGGATCATGCTCTGCTTCAGTATGTCACAGTACATGTTGGAATTCATGGTTCCCTCAATGAACTGTAGCCCCCCAGTTGGGGCAGCAGTCATGCAGCCCCAAACCATGACACTCTCACCACCATGGGGCCCCAGACCATGACACTCCCACCACCATGGGGCCCCAGACCATGACACTCCCACCACCATGCTTGACTGTAGACAAGACACACTTGTCTTTGTACTCCTCACCTGGTTGCCGCCACACACGCTTGACACCATCTGAACCAAATACGTTTATCTTGGTGTCATCAGACCACAGGACATGGTTCCAGTAATCCATGTCCTTAGTCAGCGTGTCTTCAGCAAACTGTTTGCAGGATTTTTTGTGCATCATCTTTAGAAGAGGCTTCCTTCTGGGACGACAGACATGCAGACCAATGTGATGCAGTGTGCGGCGTATGATCTGAGCATTGACAGGCTGACCCCCCCCACCCCTTCACCCTCTGCAGCAATGCTGGCAGCACTCATACGTCTATTTCCCAAAGACAACCTCTGGATATAATGCTGAGCACGTGAACTCAACTTCTTTGGTGGACCATGGCAAGGCCTATTCTGAGTGGAACCTGTCCTGTTAAACCGCTGTATGGTCTTGGCCACCGTGCTGCAGCTCAGTTTCAGGGTCTTGGCAATCTTCTTATAGCCTAGGCCATCTTTATGTAGAGTAACAATTCTTTTTTTCAGATCCTCAGAGAGTTCTTGGCCATGAGGTGCCATGTTGAACTTCCAGTGACCAGTATGAGAGAGTGAGAGTGATAACACCAAATGTAACACACCTGCTCCCCATTCACACCTGAGACCTTGTAACCCTAACGAGTCACATGACACCGGGGAGGGAAAATGGCTAATTGGGCCCAATTTGGACCTTGTCACTTAGGGGTGGAGTCACTGTTGTTGCCGGCGGTTTAGACATTAATGGCGGTGTGTTGAGTTATTTTGAAGGGACAGCAAATTTCCATGTTATACAAGCTGTACACTGACTACGTCACATTGTAGCAAAGTGTCATTTCTTCAGTGTTGTCACATGAAAAGAGACAATCAATTTTTTACAAAAATGTGAGGGGAGGGGGGACTCACTTCTGGGGGATACTGTAAGTATGAAAGCTGAAGGAAGTGGATAGGGGGTGGGGATGGGGCGGAGATAAAAGGGGGAAGGAGATAAAGTTCAGTATTAAGAGTGCCACAGAAGCTGACCAATAGCATGCAAGGTTCAGGCTTCCCTATTGCTTCCCCACAGTATTTGCTCATCCTACAGTGCGGAACGGTACAAAGCAACACGTATGTCAGAAAAATATTTTATTCTTAAATTATTATTATATATTAACCTCTTCACGCCGGCCTCACACAAATGCGTCTGGGCCTAGACGCCGATCGACCAAACGTTTGTGTTCCATTAGGAAAAAACATATGTGCTAAGAGCACGCGCCCTGCGTGCTCACAGCACACGTGTCCGGTACTCACGGAAAGAACCCGGTCTCTGTTTTCGATCGGGACCTTTCCTGATCATGTGAGAGCCGTGTCGACGGCGGTCACATGGTCCCTAAACCCCACCCCGCCTGTCCCGCCTCCCGGCTTCTGAAACTCTTAAAGGGCCGGGAGGCGCCGGCGTGAAGGGGTTAAGAAAACCAAATGATCCGTACAGATCAATACGTTTCTGAATGGCAGCACTGGGCTCCTGGGATTGAATACCAACCAGGACAGTATCTGCATGGAGTTTGCATCAGATGCTCTGGTTTCCTCCTGCACTTCAAAGACATGCTGGTAGGTTAATTGTCTCCTGTCTAAATGGGCCCTAGTATGCTGTGAGTTAGGGACCAGGGGCGGACTGACAACTCATGGGGCCCCCGGGCAATAGGGGATCATGGTGCCCCTTGTGTCCTTGCCCAAACTCAAAAAAGCCTATGAAAAAGGTACCAGGGGCATCTCATGGGGCCCCCTACTGACCCCGGGCCCTCGGGCAGTGCCCGAGTTTCCAAATGGTCAGTCCGCCCCTGTTAGGGCCCTTAGATTGTAAGCTCCTTGGGGGCGGGGACTGGTGTGACTGTACAGTATGTACAGCGCTGTGTAAAATGTCGGCTCTATATAAATATCTCTAATAAATATCATCATCATTACCCTCTGAAATGCCTCCAGTAAATAAACGTTCACGTGCAAAAAAAAAAAAAAAAGAAAAAAAATCCCGCAGCTGGTTTGGCAAGCGGCCGGCTGAACGGTTTTTGACATTAGCCGTGTGGCTGGACGCAGCAGACGATCGATCGTGGAGCTCAGACGTTTGGTTGCATCGCTCGCATGTTGGAGGTTAATCCTCGCCGGGTCTCAGTTTCCCTCTCAGAAATGTCAGCTGCTCATTTTTTTGCTCCTCCGATTTGTCTGCTCGTCTGTCACCAGATACATGAATATTATGACGCACGGCGCAGGAATCGGACGGCTCCGCCAGGCAGCCGCCATATTAGTGAGCATGCCGGGCTGTGCGGCTGATATTACCTTTGTCCCATCTTGTTTAATAAGGAAGTTTAAAGGGTCAGTCCACCTGAAAGTGATATTTTAGTTCCAGGCGGTGCTAAGTGGGCGGAGTCAATCCCTGATTTTTTTTCTATGTCTAAGATGCCGCAATAGTGGGATCTCTCTGTTATAATGCTGGCTCTGCTTCCGTCCCCCTGAAGTTTTGGGTGTCCCCGCTCCACCTATCACCACAACCCCTCATAATGGGCACAGCAGGTGTACAGGGATGGTGTGAACCCCTCACAATAGGCACAGCAGGCGTACAGACCTGGGAACTCAGCACAGGGATGGTGGGAACCCCTAGTAATGGGCATAGCAGGTGTACAGGGATGGTGGGAACCCCTCATAATGGGCAAAGCCGGTGTACAGACCCGGGAACTCAGCACAGGGATGGTGGGAACCCCTCATAATGGGCAAAGCAGGTGTACAGACCCGGGAACTCAGCACAGGGATGGTGGGGAGCCCTGATAATGGGCACAGCAGGAGTACAGATCCAGGAACTCAGCACAGGGATGGTGGGAACCCCTCGCAATGGGCACAGCAGGTGTACAGGGATGGTGGGAACCCCTGATAATGGGCACAGCAGGAGTACAGATCCGGGAACTCAGAGCAGGGATGGTGGGAACTCCCCGCAATGAGCACAGCAGGTGTACAGGGATGGTGTGAACCCCTCATAATGGGCACAGCAGGTGTACAGACCTGGGAACTCAGCACAGGGATGGTGGGAACCCCTCGTATTGGGCATAGTAGGTAAACAGGGATGGTGGGAACCCCTCATAATGGGCACAGCAGGCGTACAGACCCGGGAACTCAGCACAGGGATGGTGGGAACCCCTCATAATGGGCACAGCAGATGTACAGACCTGGGATCTCAGCACAAGTATGGTGGGAACCCCTCATAATGGGCACAGCAGGTGTACAGACCCAGGAGCTCAGCACAGAGATGGTGGGAACCCCTCATAATGGGCACAGCAGGTGTACAGACCCAGGAGCTCAGTACAGAGGTGGTGGGAACCCCTCATAATGGAAACAGCGGGTGTACAGAATGGGAACTCAGCACAGGGATGGTGGTGCACAGCAGGTGCTGAGGGGCACCAGGGAAAGGCTAAAGACCCAATTCCTTTAAACCTGCTGTGCTCGCTGTGTGACAGGTCCCCTTTATGACACAAGGATCATGTGACACACAGACAGGCTGACACAGATCACTTTACAAGAACGCACAGAGATGGTTCGTCTTCCCTGCACTGTCTGCACTCAAAGATAGATGAAGGCGCCCCGAGGCAGGAAGAGCTGGCATGGATGGTGATGGGGCTTCCCCACCCCCGGAACTCAGACTCCGACATACTGACAGACACAAAAATCCCTCCATGTCATTCCCTCTAAATCCAGGACTTAAAGGGGAATCCCGCCACCTCTTCACAATGGTTTATGGCAGTGGTCTCCAAACTGCAGCTGAGGCCCTTTGCTTGCTTTCATCTGGCCCTTGAGTCATTATTCCCTCCACTATCAGCAACGGTGGAGCATAGTTCCTGCCCCTGACACCTGCAATGGGGCACTATTCCTCCCACTGATACCAATGATGGGGGCACTAATCCTCCCACTGACACCAAAGATGGAACACTATTCCTCCCACTGATACCAATGATGGGGCACTATTCCTCCCACTGACACCAATGATGGGGTACTATTCCTCCCACTCACACCAATGATGGGGCACTATTCCCCCCACTGACACCAATGATGGGGCACTATTCCTCCCACTAATACCAATGATGGGGCACTATTCCTCCCACTGACACCAATGATGAGGCACTATTCCTCCCACTGATACCAATGATGGGGCACTATTCCTCCAACAAGGGGGACACTGTTTTTTCCCACTGACACCAAGACATTTGCTACTCCAGCTGGCCACAGTCTGGCCCTTTTAAAGTTTGGAGACCCCTGGTTTATGGCAAACACACACGTTTACGATCGCAAAAAAGCATTCACCATCAATTAATTAATGAGGTTGCTATATTAGTCTTAGGAAGGGGCATTCAGGTAGCAATGAATTTCTTCCCAGAAGGATGGAGCCACCTTTGTTTAGGCATCACCCATAGTCACCATCTACTTCCGGGACTGGGATGTTGGTTCAGACATGACACAATCATATAAAATCTTGTCCAAACAAAGAGTCCGGCCACCGATAACATCAACTTTATTGTTCTGGACAGGGGATTTAGAAGGTCCACCCAGACCCTCCCCACTCTGTAAATCCTGGTGCCTGTGCAGTATTCACAAATGCCTGACACAGATCAGCCCCCTACTGTGTCCTCTCACCTTGTAACTGGGTACAGTCTGATCATTGGGGGAGAGGAGACTGAAGAAATGTTTCCTCCTGATGACATCATAGAAATAAGAATTAATTCTACTGTAAATCCAAAAGGGCGGGCATGCTCCCTGGAGGAAGTAACCCATGATAAGAGTGGACCTGGTGCGGATCCAAGGCTGCTGCCTGTCTGATCCAGATGGAGGAATCAGAAATTCAGATCCTGGATATGTAGTTGGGAACATCTGGGGAAAAAAACAGTGTAAAGCAACCTTTCCCAGCCTTATAACCCCACAGGAACCCTTGAAATAATTTTCAGGTCAAAGGGAACCTCTGCTAAGATTAGTCCATTGGGGGGGTCATTGGGCAAATGCCGCTTAGATTGGCGGTGGTAAGTGAAAAGAATGCCCACCCTTGCAGTCATGCTGCTGGTCCCACTAAGTGGTGTTGGACCTGGAACTACGGAGCCACCATCATATAGGAAGTCGGAAATCAATGGCTCAAGGAACCCCTGTCCACCACCTGTGGAGGGACCCTAGGCCTCCACGGAACCCGGGTTGAGAATGGCTGTTCTAAATCATAGACATAACAGGTGCCAAACCAGAAGGTGAAAAGTCTAAGGATGACTTCAATTATTCCTAATTCAAACAAAAAAACCTAACGTGTTTGGGGGGCAACCAAGCTTTCCTGCCACCTAGGCCTAGAATAGGATATGGACTGAGTAGACGCTATGACCAAACAGATATGTGACGCTCCTTTGGAATTGGAACGGGGAGGTAGCTTGAAGACAGGGGCGGACTTACAACTCATGGGGCCCCCGGGCAATAGGGGATCATGGGGCCTCTGTGTCCTTGTCCACACTCAAAAAAGCCTATAAAAAAGGTACCAGGGGCATTTCATGGGGCCCCCTACTGACCCCGGGCCCTCGGGCAGTGCCCTTATGGGGGATCCATTGCTGCTGGGAGGGTCTGCTGTCTGCTGTTGCTGCCGGATATATTGTTATGGGGGGGGTGTCCATTGCTGCTGGGAGGGTCTGCTGTCTGCTGTTGCTGCCGGATATATTGTTATGGGGGGGGGGGGTGTCCATTGCTGTGGGGAGGGTCTGATGTTGCTGCGGGGTATATTGTTGTGGGGGGATCTATTGTTGCTTGCTGCAGGGAATCTATTTTACTGCTCTTCTTGTAATCATTACCAAATTCTGTACTTACTTAAATTACTTACCCCAACATAATGATACTTGCTTCTGTATTCTTTAAAAGGGGCAGTACTGGGAGGAAGGTAGGGGGTGCAACCAAGGAACGGTGCTCGGAAGTGGGTAGGGGGAGGAGACAAGGGGTGACTCAGAAGGGAGGAGTTCTTGCACCTATTCTCTGAGAAAAAAAAATAAAGATCTGCTTAGCACCATCTAATGGTCAAATGTGGTATTTTCCATTTTAAATGAATGAAAAACATTCAACTAGCACTGGAAATGGTCTAATAACATTTGTTTTTTTCCCATTCACACAGAATGAATGTACATTAACTTTCGCTGGGCGAATGGAGCTGCAATGTTTTTACAAATACACCCCATAAACCTATTGAAAAGCCTAGTAGGCTTAGAAAGGCTAGAAGCTTCTACATGCTGGGACTTGTAGTTCTGCCACCGCCTCAGATTGCAAAACTCAAGTCTGCAGCAGCGTACTCCCCTCTGCTTAATGTTCCCGACATTTCTCCTGACAACTGGCTGTTTTTATTCGCCCCAAACCACAACAAAGTGGAGCGAGACTTCACACAGCCCCCACCCTCCCCGCAGACACAAAGGTCCCTCTGTGCTCCGCCATGGGAACTCGCTTTACCTGCTAAAATATAAAGCGCTCCTAACACCGGCCCGACCGCAAGCTGAGCCGCCGCATTAAAACAGGGAACGTTAATTTGTCTCCTCCCCGTCTTTATGGTCCCTGGGAAAGAATAACCGAGCGGTGATTACCTGCTGATTAAATGTTGATTAACTGCGCCGAGCTCAAAGAAAAATAATCGTTAAAAATCATTTCTCTTTTTCCCTGCCCAGAGTCGCCACAGCGTGTACAGGTGTTATGGTGACACCTCTCCCGAAAACAGAGGAAAAACCAGATGTGTCTCCTGGGCTCATCTGTGTTATTTCACCATTTAAAGGGGGACTCCGGCCTTCCCTTCAGTCTTGCACAGTTGTAGCGGCTCCTGTCCTGGACTGAAACGGATTACTTTGATTTCACTGCACACTGTGAGCTTCTCACAATGTGCATTAGAAGCTGCAGAAAGTCAGATAGAGCTCCGCCTCATTTTCTGGCTGGAGGACATCCAGCATCATCTAGCTCTTTCTTCCCCATCCTGACTTCCCTGGCTCTACCCCTTTCATTCATTGGATTCCAATTCTTTCAATTATGGAAGCTCAGCATCACGTGTGGTTGTTACCCAGCGCAAGTATGGAACACCCCCTCCTCCAGACGGACATCCCATAATTTGATATTTGCTTAACTCCTCCCAAGAGCCGGCCCACTGCTTGCATCAGGACTGAGGGCTATGGAGAGGAGTATTGAGGCAGAGTGCTGGGATGTTTTCAGGAAGCTACACTATATTGCCCAAAGTATTGTCCCCGCCCTCCAGATCATGTGATTCAGGTGTTCCAATCCCCTCCCAATCATGTGATTCAGGTGTTCCAATCCCCTCCATGGACACAGGTGTATACAATCAAGCCCCTAGGCATGCAGACTGCTTCTACAAACATTGGTGAAAGAATGGGTCGCTCTCAGGAGCTCAGTGACTCCAAGCGTGGTCCCGTGATTGGTGGCCACCTGGGCAATAAGTCCATCCGTGACATTTCCTGGCTACTAAATATTCCACGCTCAACTGTTAGTGGGATTATAACAAAGTGGAAGCAACTGGGAACAACAGCAACTCAGCCACTAAGTGGTAGGCCACATCACATGACAGGGCGGAGTCAGCGCATGCTGAAGCGCACAGTGCGCAGAAGTCACCAACTGTCTGCAGAGTCAATAGCTAAAGACCTCCAAACTTGGTGTGGCCTTCAGATGAGCCCAACAACAGTGTGTAGAGAGCTTCATGGAATGGGTTTCCATGGCCGAGCAGCTGCATCCAAGCCTTCCATCACCAAGTGCAATGCAAAGCGTTGGATGCCGTGGTGTAAAGCACGCCGCCACTGGACTCTAGAGCAGTGGAGACGTGTTCTCTGGAGTGACCAATCACGCTTCTCTGTCTGGCAATCCGACGGACATGTCTGGGTTTGGCGGTTGCCAGGAGAACGGTACTTGCCTGACTGCATTGTGCCAAGTGTAAAGTTTGGTGGAGGGGGGATTATGGTGTGGGGTTGTTTTTCAGGGGGTGGGCTTGGCCCCCTTATGTCAGTGAAGGTACTCTTACTCAGCATACCAAGACATTTTGGACAATTTCATGCTCCCAACTTTGTGGGAAGAGTTTGGGGATGACCCCTTCCTGTTCCAACATGACTGCCCACCAGTGCACCAAGCAAGGTCCATAAAGACATGGAGGAGCCAGTTTGGGGTGGAGGAACTTGACTGTCCTGCACAGAGTCCTGACCTCAACTCCATAGAACACCTTTGGGATGAATTAGAGCAGAGACTGCGAGCCAGGCCTCCTCCCCCGACATCAGTGCCTGACCTGACAAATGTGCTTCTGGAAGAATGGTCCAACCTTCCCATAGACACCCTCCTAAACCTTGTGGACGGCCTTCCCAGAAGAGTTGAAGCTGTTATAGCTGCAAAGGGCGGGGCCAACTCAATATTGAACCCTACGGACTAAGACTGGGAGGCCAGTAAAGGTCATGTGCATGGAAAGGCAGGCCGACCAATACTTATGGCAATATAGTGTATGTGGTATCGCTGCAATCATCAGGAGCAGGAGAATTTATGTTGGGTTGTTCATTGGTGGCAGGTTCTGGTAGTAGCACAAAATATACATCTAAGTTAAAGAAAAAAAAAGAAAAAAAGTTTTTTGGTTTTTTTTACTATGTTGGGCCAGTTTTCCTTTGATAATAAAAATAAAATCAGCAGATCTCCTTTACAATTTACCACCAAATGAAAGCCCATTTCCTCCTGAAAAAGGCGGTATAATCCACCTGGATGTACAAAGCAGTTGTGATGAGATGGACGGCTTTAGTAACACGTATCAAAGTTGCAAAATTGTGCTTAGGCATTACCTTTGTTTTACCATTAGGTGGGAAGGGGTTAACCTCCAGCTATTCTGAATATACATCACGAATACATAGGATACAAAACGAATTTCGTATTTCCGAAAATATTTTCAGAATTCCGGAGTTTGTTTAGTATATTTGGAGTAGCATTAAAAATGGCCTGGTATGGGTTGGGGGAATTGGTGGATTGGGGGATTTGGTAAAATTGGTGGATTGGGGGATTAGGGGGATTGGTAGATTGGTGGACTGGTGGTTTGGGGGAATTGGTGGATTAGGGGATTAGGGAAATTAGTGGATTGGAGGACTGGGGGGATTGGTGGATTGGGGGAATTGGTGGATTGGGGGATTTGGTAAAATTGGTGGATTGGGGGATTAGGGGGATTGGTGGATTGGTGGACTGGTGGTTTGGGGGAATTGGTGGATTAGGGGATTAGGGAAATTAGTGGATTGGAGGACTGGGGGGATTGGTGGATTGGGGGAATTGGTGGATTGGGGGATTTGGTAAAATTGGTGGATTGGGGGATTAGGGGGATTGGTGGACTGGTGGAATTGGTGGATTGGTGGACTGGTGGATTAGGGGATTGGGGAAATTAGTGGATTGGAGGACTGGGGGGATTGGTGGATTGGGGGAATTGGTGGATTAGGGGGAATTGGTGGATTGGGGGGGATTGGTGGATTGGGGGATTGGTGGATTGGGGGAATTGGTGGATTGAGGGAATTGGTGGATTGGGGGGATTGGTGGATTAGGATATTGGGGGAATTGGTGGATTGGGGGAATTGGTGGATTAGGGGGAATTGGTGGATTGGGGGGATTGGTGGATTGGGGGATTGGTGGATTGGGGGAATTGGTGGATTGAGGGAATTGGTGGATTGGGGGGATGGGGGGACCCCCACATTGTTTTTTAAATTTTTTTATTTTTAAAGTCGGCATTGTTTCCATTCTGCTGTCAGCAGGGATTCCCGCTGACAGCAGCTGAGTCGTGGTTGGTAAGGATGCGACACCCGCCCATTTCTTAACCTGCTTTCTTTACAATGAATTTGGGTTGATTCAATATTTTGGATACTTTCAAAAGTTTGAATCCTTTCAAAAATGAGTAAACAAAATGAAACCACACAAAACAAATTCCAAAAAGGAATCATCTAAATTTAACAAATGCAATGAAACAAAATTAGTAACAAATCAATCTGAAACGAACATTTTTTTTTTTCGTTCTGCACATGTCTATCAGCCATCAGGAGATGCTTCAATGCAAGGACTACGAAAGGCTGATAGGAGGAGAGAGCAAAGTAACCAGGAAATGGGCTCATCACTGCGCTACTTCTCCTGTCGTTGGATGCTAGAAGCGAGCGAGTGAGCGCCCCCTCAGCACAGAACGGAGGGCCGTCGTCATTAAAGCCCATGTGCACATGTCAGCGCAGGAACATTTTCAAAGTCGCTGCGGTTTTAAGCTGCATCGATTGGAAACGGGCGCCATTGAAATCAATGGGCTGCGACTTGCCTTGCAACATTTGTGTCATGCTGGCCAGCAAAAGTTAAAAACTTTTAGAGATTGGGTTTAGATCCCGCTGTGTTCCCACTAGTGTGATTTTAGAGCGCGACTTTACACTCTCTGGCACTCAAGTCGCATCAAAGTAGGAACAGCGCAGGAACTCTTTCAAAGTTGCTGCGGCTTTAAGTTGCATAGATTGGAAACGGTGCCATTGAAGTCAATGTGCTGCGACTTGTCGTGCCATTTTATGTGTTCAAAGTCGCATGACAGTCACATCAGTGGGAACGGAGCCTCAGTGATCACAGTTTATACCCGTTTACCATCTCTATTATTTGTTAACGCACAGAAGGGGGGGCGCACAAGGGGGGGGGGGAGGGAGGGGGAGGGCCACACCTCCTGCCACCCTTCCCTTACCCTCCATGCAAGAAGTCAATCCATCCTCTATACATCATAGGCAAGTTATGTCCTTGTAAACCAGCAGACTGTATTTTGGCCGAGACCCCGATGTGTAGGCCAAGCCAAATACATTCACTCTTTTTTTGTGCCACCCAATATCCCCCCCCCCCTTGTTCCCCAATTACCGCCAACATGTTGGCAATGAGCTGGCACACAGCGCGGTTTGCGTCCGCCGGTACAGGCGCAAGGTCCAATCTTCTGCGTCAAATCAAGAACAGACGTATCGCTATTAACCCCGACAGCCAGGCCAGAATAAAACGCGTCAAGGAGTGACGGTAAAATGAGAAACAATCAAAAGTAGAGGAGAAAATGGACTGAATTGGGCTGAGAGGGAAACTGGGCAGCACAGCGGCTAAATGGTTAGCACTTCCGCCTGGCAGTACTGGGGTCATTGGTTCGAATTCCAACCACGGCACCACCTGCCTGGAGTTTGCATGTTCTCCCTGTGCCTGCGTGGGTTTCCTCTGTGTGCTCCAGTTTCCACCCGTGCCTGGCACCACTAGGGTCAACGGATCAAGTCCCAACCACGGCACCACCCACCTGGAGTTTGCATGTTCTCCCTGTGGTTGCTTGGGTTTCCTCTGAGTACCCTGGTTTCCTCCCATGCCTGGCACCACTAGGGTCATCAGTTCGAATGCCAACCACGGCACCACCTGAATGCAGTTTGCGTGGGTTTCCTCCGGGTACCCTGGCTTCCTCCTGTGCCTGGCACCACTAGGGTCATTGGTTCAAGTCCCAACCACGGCACCACCCGCCTGGAGTTTGCATGTTGTCCCTGTGTTTGCATGGGTTTCCTTTGGGTACCCCGGTTTCCTACCATGCCTGGCACCACTAGGGTCATTGGTTCAAATCCCAACCATGGTACCACCTACCTGGAGTTTGCATGTTCTCCCTGTGCCTGTGTGGGTTTCCTTTGGGTACCCCGGTTTCCTCCCGTGCCTGGCACCACTAGGGTCATTGGTTCAAGTCCCAACCACGGCACCACTAGCCTGGAGTTTGCATGTTCTCCTTGTGTTTGCGTGGGTTTTCTCTGGGTACCCAGGCTTCCTCCCATGCCTGGTACCACTAGGGTCATTGGTTTGAATCTCAACCACGGTACCACCTGCCTGGAGTGTGCATGTTCTCCCTGTGCGGGTTTCCTTCGGGTACTCCAGTTTCCTCCCGTGCCTGGCACCACTAGGGTCATGGGTTCAAGTCCCAACCACGGCACCACCTGCCTGGAGTTTGCATGTTCTTCCTGTGTTTGGGTGGTTTTCCTCTGGTTATCCCGGTTTCCTCCCATGCCTGGCACCACTACGGTCATTGGTTCAAGTCCCAACCATGGCACCACTAGCCTGGAGTTTGCATGTTCTCCTTGTGTTTGCGTGGGTTTTCTCCGGGTACCCAGGCTTCCTCCCATGCCTGGTACCACTAGGGTCATTGGTTTGAATCTCAACCACGGCACCACCTGCCTGGAGTTTGCATGTTCTCCCTGTGCCTGCGTGGGTTTCCTCCAGGTACTCCGGTTTCCTTCCACACTCCAAAGACATGCTGGTTGGTGAATTGGATCCTGTCTAAATTGTAAATGTATGAATGTGAGTTAGGGACCTTAGATTGTACGCCCCTTGAGGGTTAGGGACTGATGTGAATGTACAATATATATGTAAAAGCTGCGTAAATTGATTGCGCTATATAAGTACCTGAAATAAATAAATAGTCATTTCATTGTATTCATAGGAAAGTGAACGGAAATGATTGTTTCAATGAACCTGCATCAAGCTGCAATATCCCTACAGGCAACTAGTGGCTCATTTACTCCACAAAGGTGCGTACAAGTGCGTGTAATTTTTGGCGCGTTCACACGCAGTGCGTTGTGGGTAGTCCATTCATTTCAATGGCCTGCTGAACATGCAGGAATGCGCAAAACGTAGCGCAAGCATCAATTTTAGCCACTTCCGGTCCGGGACAATTCCGGCATTCCTCCCCTATGTGTAAATATAATTTATTTTTTTGCTAGAAAACAACTCAGAACCCCAAACATGATACATTTTTTTTTAAAGCGGAGGCCCTACAGAATAAAATGGCGGGTGTTGCATATTTTTATGTGACATTGATATGATGTGACATGATATTTGCGCTGCGGCTTTTCAAACTCAATACGCTTTAATGAATTTATTTCCCCGGTTCTTTATTTTAACCCCTTGCCTACCGGGTACTTCCTGCCCAGGCCAATGCTCAGCTTTCAGAGCTGTGGCGCTTTGAATGACAATTGCGCGGTCATGCAACACTGTACCCATATGACATTGTTATTATTTTTTTCACACAAAGAGAGATTTCTTTTGATGGTATTTAATCACCACTGGGCGGTTTATTTTTTGCTTAACAAACAAAATATACAGAAACTTTTGGGGGAAAAAACCCCCCAAAAAACCCCATTAGTCTCTATTATAAAATAATTTTGCAAACAAGTAATTTTTCTCCTTCACTGAAGTTTGTGGATGAGGCTGTACTGATGGGCACTGATGAGGTGGCACTGATAGGCAGCACTGATGGGCACTGATGAGGTGGCACTGATGAGGAGGCATTGATTAAGTGGCACTGGTGGGCAATGATGAAGAGGCACTGATTAGGCAGCACAGATGGGCACTAATAGGCAGCACTGAAAGGGAACAAATAGGCAGGATTGAAGGGCACTGATAGGAGGCATTGATGGGCACTGACTGGCAGCACTGATGGGCATTGACTGGAACCACTGATGGGCACTGAATGACAGCACTGATGGCCATTAACTGACAGTACTGATGGGCACATATTGGCAGCACTGCTGAGCACTGTCTGTCAGCACTGATGGGCACTGACTGGCAGCACTGATGGGCACAGATTGGCAGCACTGATGGGCACAGATTGGCAGCACTAATGGGCACTGACTAGCAGCACTGATTGGCACAGATTGGCAGCACTGATGGGCACATATTGGCAGCACTGATGGGCACTGACAGGCAGCACTGATTGGCACAGATTGGCAGCACTGCTGAGCACTGTTTGTCAGCACTGATGGACCCTGATTGGCATTAATTGTCAGCACTGATGGGCACTGTTGGGGCTGCACAGATAATCAGGGCACTTTGTACTAGAAACACATTTTTTTTTTAGTTTTTAATTTGTCATTTTTTTTTCCCCATCGGCACAAAAAAATTAGCAAATTTGAAATAAGAATTAAAAAAAATCCCCTTTTTTCATTTGCAAGTGACTGCACGCTTTGTACTAGAAACACCATTTTAGTCATTTTTAAACAGGACACAATTACAGACTATAATTTATATTTTTTATTTACATTAAAACTACTAATCTAATTTTGTCTCCAAAAAACCCGACATATAGTCAGATATATATATATATATAATGTAACTGCTTTGTTATGGGTGCAGTGTTGCATGACCGCACAATTGTCAGTTAAAATAACGCAGTGCCATATCGCAAAAAAATAGCCTGGTCAGGAAGGGGGGGGGGAATCCTCTGGAGGGCAAGTGGTTAATCCCATTAATATTTACTTTTTTTTTTTACGATTTTATTTGTTATATTTTTTTTCCTTCATCGGCACAAAAAAAATTGCAAATTTGAAATACATTTTTTTTTTTTTTTAAATCCCCTTTTTTCATTTGCAAGTGACTGCACGCTTTGTACTAGAAACACCATTTTAGTCATTTTTAAACAGGACACAATTACAGACTATAATTTATATTTTTTATTTACAGTAAAACTACGAATACAATTTTGTCTCCAAGGAAACCCGACATATACTCAGAGATATATAATGTAACTGCTTTGTTATGGGTGCAGTGTTGCATGACCGCGCAATTGTCAGTTAAAATAACACAGTGCCATATTGCAAAATATTAGCCTGGTCAGGAAGGGGGGGGGTGGGAATCCTCTGGAGGGCAAGTGGTTAATCCCATTAATATTTACTTTTTTTTACGATTTTATTTGTTATATTTTTTTTCCCTCATCAGCACAAAAGAAATAGCAAATTTGAAATAATTTTTTTTTTTTTTAAAATCCCCCTTTTTTTTTTTATTTGCAAGTGACTTTGCACGCTTTGTACTAGAAACACCATTTTAGTCATTTTTAAACAGGACAAAATTACAGACTATAATTTATATTTTTTATTTACAGTAAAACTACGAATCCAATTTTGTCTCCAAGGAAACCCGACATATACTCAGATATATATATATAATGTAACTGCTTTGTTATGGGTGCAGTGTTGCATGACCGCGCAATTGTCAGTTAAAATAACGCAGTGTCATATCGCAAAAAAATAGCCTGGTCAGGAAGGGGGGGGGGGGAATCCTCTGGAGGGCAAGTGGTTAATCCCATTAATATTTACTTTTTTTTTACGATTCTATTTGTTATATTTTTTTTCCCTCGTCGGCACAAAAAAATGAGCAAATTTGAAATAATTTTTTTTTTTTTTTTAAATCCCCTTTTTTCATTTGCAAGTGACTTTGCACGCTTTGTACTAGAAACACCAAAATTACAGACTATAATTTATATTTTTTATTTACAGTAAAACTACGAATCCAATTTTGTCTCCAAGGAAACCCGACATATACTCAGATATATATATATAATGTAACCGCTCTGTTATTGTAAGTATTGATCAAGTGATTGCTGACCGTCGTGGAAATGTAAACCCGTCTCTGGGCCATAAGGGGTGTTCCGGTCGGAGAGCTGAAGTGCTTGGATTATATACAGTAGACTGTTGAAATAAACATCATCGCTGGGAAAAGCCGCCATTCTCCCCCCCAAACTCAGACATTGGCCAAACATCCGTCTCGCCGGGAACAGGGATCTTTTCACGTCGCCTAATCAACGTATAGCCCCAGATGGTCGCGGTGATGGTGTCTGAATTGTGGAATCTATAGGTTATGTTACAGCCTATTAATAGGCCCTGCACAAATAGCCGGCCGCTGGGAGCCAATGGCGGCCCGTTCCGCATGGCCAAGACCAAATCCCGGTTTTGATGGATGTAATACCGGCAATTACAATTAGCAAAGCATTAGAAGTCACGCTTCTGCGAGTCTCGGTCATGTCTAGCGAGTAGATTCCAGAACAAGCGGTCTTCTTTCCCCGGGCCAAACAAGACAAATATATACAAAAACTCCGACACCTACGACGTGCGGGAAATGTCAAAGTCAGCGGCGCGCCGTCGCGCCATCGCGCAGATTGCTGCACTTGCTGCCTGCAAACATTGTCTGACAGCTGCCTGGAGATCGTATGGATCGGAGCCTGGAGAGGCCGCTCCAAAAACATTCTTACGCTGATGATGCGGGATACCTTACATTGGAGTCCGCTAAAAGCTAGAAAGTCAGTATTAAGTCAAATAAAGGGTTAAATTGTCCAAATAAAGTTCCGGTTATCATATTTACATCCTTAAGGTGTCATTAAACCCACATCGTTAAGGCCCCATTTAGACCTCATGCAGCGGAACTGGGTGTTCCCACTCGGGATTTTAAAGTGCGATTTTCACATGATTTCTGCTAAAAGCTATAAAGTCAGTATTAAGCCAAATAAAGAGTTAAATTGTCCAAATAAAGTTCCGGTTATCATATTTACATCATTAAGGTGTCATTAAACCCACATCGTTAAGGCCCCATTCAGACCTCACACAGGGGGAATGTGCATTCCCGCTTGCAATTTTAAATGGCGATTTTCACATTGTTTTCCCACTAAAAGCTACAAAAGTATTAAAAGATGCTGAAAAGTTCTCCGAAAAGCCAAATAAAGGGTTAAATTGTTCAAATAAAGTTCCAGTTATCATATTTACTTCCTTATGGTGTCATTGAACCCACATTATTAAGTCCCCATTTAGACCTTACGCAGCGGAACCGGGTGTTCCCACTTGCGATTTTAAAGTGCGATTTTCACACGATTTCTGCTAAAAGCTACAAAGTCAGTATTAAGCCAAATAAAGGGTTAAATTGTCCAAATAAAGTTCCGGTTATCATATTTACATCCTTAAGGTGTCATTAAACCCACATCGTTAAGGCCCCATTTAGACCTCAAACAGCGGGAATGAGTGTTCTCACTTGCAATTTTAAACGGCGATTTTCACGTTGTTTTCCCACTAAAAGCTACAAAAGTTTTAAATGATGCTGAAAAGTTCTACGAAAAGCCAATTATAGGGTTAAATTGTTCAAATAAAGTTCCAGTTATCATATTTACGTCCTTAAGGTGTCATTAAACCCACATCATTAAGGCCCCATTTAGACCTCACAGCGGGAATGAGAATTCTCACTCGTGATTTTAAACAGTGATTTTCACATTGTTTTCCCGCTAAAAGCTGCAAAAGTTTTAAATGATGCTGAAAAGTTCTGCGAAAAGCCAATTATAGGGTTAAATTGTTCAAATAAAGTTCCAGTTATCATACTTACATCCTTAAGGTGTCATTGAGCCCACATTATTAAGGCCCCATTTAGACCTCATGCAGCGGGGAAGGCGCTCCCACTCGGGATTTTAAAGTGCGATTTTCACATGATTTCTGCTAAAAGCTACAAAGTCAGTATTAAGCCAAATAAAGGGTTAAATTGTCCAGATAAAGCTCCTTTTTATTATATTTACATCCTTCAAGTGTCATTAAACCCACATAGTTAAGGCCCCATTTAGACCTCACGCAGCAGGAATGAGCGTTCCCACTCACGATTTTAAATGGCGATTTTCACATTGTTAACCCGCTAAAAGCTACAAAAGTATTAAATGATGCTGAAAAGTTCTGCAAAATGCCAATTAAAGGGTTAAATTGTCCAAATAACGTTCCAGTTATCATACTTATGTCCTTAAGGTGTCATTAAACCCACATCATTAAGGCCCCATTTATACCTCACACAGCGGGAATGAACATTCTCACTCGCGATTTTAAAGCGCAATTTTCACATGTATTCCGCTAAAAGCTACAAAAGTATTAAACAATACTGAAATGTTTTGTAAAAAGCCAATTAAATTGTTAAATTGTCCAAATAAAGTTCCAGTTATCATATTTACGTCCTTTAAACCCACATTATTAAGGCCCCATTTAGACCTCATGCAGCGGAACCGGGTGTTCCCACTCATGATTTAGCCGGAAAACAACGTGAAAATCGCACTTTAAAATCGTGAGTGGGAGCACTCATTCCCGCTGCGTGAGGTCTAAATGGGACCTTAATAATGTGGGTTTAATGACACCCTAAGGACGTAAATATGATAACTGGAACTTTATTTGGACAATTTAACCCTTTATTTGGCTTAATACTGACTTTGTAGCTTTTAGCAGAAATCCTGTGAAAATCGCACTTTAAAATCGCAAGTGAGAACACCCATTCCCGCTGTTTGAGGTCTAAATGAGGCCTTAATGATGTGGGTTTAATGGCACTTTAAAGGACGTAAATATGATAATTGGAACTTTATTTGAACAATTTAACCCTTTGTCATTAAACCCACATTGTTAAGGCCCCATTTAGACCTCAAAAAGCGTGAATGAGCGATCCCACTCACGATTTTAAAGTGCAATTTTCACATGATTTCTGCTAAAAGCTACAAAAGTATTAAATGATGCTGAAAAGTTCTGCGAAAAGCCAATTAAAGGGTTAAATTGTCCAAATAAAGTTCCAGTTATCATATTTACATCCTTTAAAGTGCCATTAAACCCACATAGTTAAAGCCCCATTTGGACCTCATGCAGAGGAAATGGGTGTTCTCACTCGCGATTTTAAAGTGCGATTTTCACATGATTTCTGCTAAAAGCTACAAAAGTATTAAGCAATACTGAAATGTTTTGTAAAAAGCCAAATAAAGGGTTAAATTGTCCAAATAAAGTTCCGGTTATCATATTTACGTCCTTAGGGTGTCATTAAACCCACATCGTTAAGGCCCCATTTAGACCTCAAACAGCGGGAATGAGCGTTCCCACTCACGATTTTAAATGGCGATTTTCACATTGTTAACCCGCTAAAAGCTACAAAAGTATTAAATGATGCTGAAAAGTTCTGCAAAACGCCAATTAAAGGGTTAAATTGTCCAAATAACGTTCCAGTTATCATACTTATGTCCTTAAGGTGACATTAAACCCACATCATTAAGGCCCCATTTATACCTCACACAGTGGGATTGAGCGTTTCCACTCACGATTTTAAAGTGCAATTTTCACATTGTTTTCCCACTAAAAGCTACAAAATATTAAATGATGCTGAAAAGTTCTGCGAAAAGCCAATTAAGGGTTAAATTATTCAAATAAAGTCCCAATTATCATATTTACGTCCTTTAAAGTGTCATTAAACCCACATCGTTAAGGCCCCATTTGGACCTCATGCAGAGGAAATGGGTGTTCTCACTCGCGATTTTAAAGTGCGATTTTCACATGATTTTTGCTAAAAGCTACAAAGTCAAATAAAGGGATAAATTGTTCAAATAAAGTTCCAGTTATATTTATGTCTCTAAGGTGTCATTGAACCCACATTATTAAGGCCTCATTTAGACCTCACGCAGTGGGAATGAGCAATCCCACTCGCGATTTTAAACGGCGATTTTCACATTGTTAACCTGCTAAAAGCTACAAAAGTATTAAATGATGCTGAAAAAGTTCTGCGAACAGCCAAATAAAGGGTTAAATT
This sequence comes from Staurois parvus, assembly GCF_062004578.1. NCBI lineage: Eukaryota > Metazoa > Chordata > Amphibia > Anura > Ranidae > Staurois > Staurois parvus. The sequence continues at coordinate 391,920 of NW_028318963.1, forward strand.
GTTCAAATAAAGTTCCAGTTATCAGATTTATGTCCTTAAAGTGTCATTGAACCCACATTATTAAGGCCCCATTTAGACCTCACACAGCGGTGTTCCCACTCACGATTTTAAAGCGCAATTTTCATGCGGTTTCTGCTAAAAGCTACAAAAGTATTAAACGATGCTGAAAAGTTTTGCAAAAAGCCAACTAAAGGGTTAAATTGTCCAAATAAAGTTCCAGTTATCATATTTACATCCTTAAAGTGTCATTAAGAGCCAGTTCACACTCCATGCGTTTGAGTTGCTTGAGTCCAAAACGCACAGAAAGTAGGTGATATGGTTGTCAGTGTTATAGTTCACATCAGTGCTTGCAGTTCCAGTGCGTTCCGGATGCAGGAAAAAAAAAGTAGAACAGGTCGCATTTTTCCTGCACAGAACTGTACTGGAACGCGGTAAAACACATCATAAACGCACCAGATTGCACCAAAAATGAATTGGAATGCACATGTCCCTATTTAAATCAAAGACAAAGAGAGGGGAAAGAATTAATGGGAAAGTGCACCGGAACGCGGCAAAAATGCATAAAAACCACACTTCAGAAACGCATCCAGAACACATTTGGACTGCGTTTCTATAGTGTGAACTGGCCCTCTGTGTGATTTTTTTTTCTGCATCCAAAACGCACAGAAAGTAGGTGATATGGTTGTCAATGTCATAGTTCACATCAGTGCTTGCAGTTCCAGGAGAAAAAGTAGAACAGGCTGCATTTTTCCTGCACAGAACTTTGGCGAACAATTTGACGCAACTTTGGATGGATGCAACTTGTTGTCCCTCTGCAAAGTCGGAGCCACTGTTGCATGGAAAAAAAATCAGGTATGACTTTCATGCAACTTTTGAGGTATAACTTTGAAATCAACGGCCTTCAAGCTGCATGAAAGTCGAACCAAAGTGATGCATGAACGACTTTGAAGTCGCACATATATATATGGTTATCATTGGAAAACATGGGGTACGACTTGTCATGTGACTTTGATGTCCAAAGTGGCATGACAAGTCGCACAAGTGTGAATGGGGTGTAATGGGGGCCAAAGACTGGTTGAAAATCGGCCGATTTTCGCACTGTTAGTGGGTTAATTGGTCGGCCGTTTTTCAGGCTTTTTGCACATTTTTTTTATTGGGCATGTTGGAAAATTAGCGGCCAATTTTGACAATCGGCCAATTTTCCCGACAATGATGGGCAAATCGGCCGATCGGTTTACCGATAAAAAAATCTGCGCATGAGCCGTGACCTGCAAAAAGAAGAAAAAGAAGGAAAAAGAAGAAAAAGAAGAGGAAAAAAAAGAAGAAAAAAAGAGAAAATGAAGAAGAGGAAAAAGAAGAAGAAAAAGAAAAAATAAAAGAAGGAAAAGAAAAAGAAGAAAAAAAGAAAAAGAAGAGGGAAAAAAAAGAAGAAAAGAAAAAAAAAGAAGAAAAAAGGAAGCAGAAAAAAAAAAGAAAAAGAAAAAAAAGAAAAAAAGGAGAAAAAAAGAAGAAGAAAAAGAAAAAAAAAGAAGCAAAAGAAGAAAAAAAAGAAGAAGAATTCCAGTCCGCTATTATATTTGACATGAAAAGTCTTGCGGTTGCAACAATGTATCTATTTGTATCCGAATAAAAACATCTGTATCCGAAATGGATACAAGTGGATACAAATGGATACATTGATGTCAAATATAATAGCGGAGCTCTCTGCAAGGGACAGAAGTAATTATGGGGTTAAATGCCGGCCGTAGACAGGATGAAAATCGGCTGATTTTTTTACCGTTGGTGGTAACACCGGCCAATCGAACAACCGATTTTTTTTTTTTTTTTTTTAAACGGACGGTTTTCGACCCGTCTATGGCCTAGGCTCACACCTATGCAGTTTGCATTTGACCTGTTTCTGCATTGTGTTTTGCGTTTTTGCATCTGTGTTTTTTTTCTTGTTGCTAGGCAGATTTAAAACGCGAAGTGCATCAAAAAAGCACTACACGCTGCAGCGTCTAGGTTCACACCTATGCTGTTTCCATTTGACCCGTTTCTGCATTGTGTTTTGCAGTTTTGCGTTTTTGCACCTGCATTTTTTATTCTTGTTGCTAGGCAGATTTAAAACGCGAAATGCATCAAAAAAGCAGCAAAAACGCACTACATGTTTTTCTGCAGCGTCTCCATTGAAGTCTGTAGAACCAAAAAAATGCATTTTTTTGCATTCAAAAAACGCAGTGGGTGAAAACGCGGAGTTGGGAACCTGTCACATAGGAAATCATGCTAAATGGACTACGAAATGCATAAAAAATGCACATTGTGTTTTACAGTATTGTGTTTTTGCACCTGCGGTTTTCCTTTTTTTTCTTGTTGCTAGGCAGATTTAAAATGCAAAATGCATAAAAAATGCAGCAAAAATGCACTACATGCTTTTCTGCAGCGTCTAGGTTCACACCTATGCAGTTTGCGTTTGACCCGTTTCTGCATTGTGTTTTGCAGTTTTGCGTTTTTGCACCTGCGTTTTTCCTTTTTTTGTTCTTGTTGCTAGGCAGATTTAAAATGCGAAATGCAGCAAAAACGCAGCAAAAACGCACTACATGCTTTTCTGCAGCGTCTCCATTGAAGTCTGTAGAACCCAAAAAATTAAACTTTTGCATTCAAAAAAGTCCCCGACCCTTTCCAAAAAACGCAGCGGGTGAAAACGCGGACATGTGAACGTTTCCCATAGGAAATCATGCTAAATGGACTGTAATGTGTTTCTGCAAAACGCTTCAGAAAACGCTTAGGTGTGAACCGAGGGTTAGTGTGTTTAAATCTAGGTTCACACCTATGCAGTTTGCGTTTGACCCGTTTCTGCATTGTGTTTTGCAGTTTTGCGTTTGTGCACCTGCATTTTTTTTTCTTGTTGCTAGGCAGATTTAAAATGCAAAATGCAGCACAAATGCAGCAAAAACGCACTACACGCTTTTCTGCAGCGTCTAGGTTCACACCTATGCAGTTTTGCGTTTTTGCACCCGCGGTTTTCCTTTTTTTTTCTTGTTGCTAGGCAGATTTAAAATGCAAAATGCATTAAAAACGCAGCAAAAATGCACTACACGCTTTTCTGCAGCGTCTCCATTGAAGTCTGTCGAACCAAAAAAATTCAACTTTTTGCGTTCAAAAAAGTCCCTGACCCTTTGCAAAAAACGCAGCGGGTGAAAACGCGGAGATAGGAACGCGTCCCATAGGAAATCATGCTAAATGGACTGCTGTGCGTTTCTGCAAAACACTGCGGAAAATGCTTGGGTGTAAACCTGGGGTAATACCTAGGGTGTGTTACTGGCCAGATCACCAGGTGAAAACAGATGGGAAAGAAGCCTAAAAAAATAAAACAAATGCAGCCACCACATCTAAGCATTGGTAAGCTGCAATATGTGACATTTTCGGTTTGGGGTTTAATACCGCTTTAAGCAGGCCATAGACGGGTCGAAAACCGGCCGTTTTTTAGAAAAAAATAAAAATCGGTCGTTCGATTGGCCGATGTTACCATCAACGGTAAAAAAATCGGACGATTTTCGTCCCGTCTATGGCCGGCATTTAACCCCATAATTACTTCTGTCCCTTGCAGAGAGCTCCGCTATTATATTTGATATGAAGTCTTGCGGTTGCAACAATGTATCTATGTGTATCCATTTTGGATACAGATGGTTTTATTCGGATACAAATAGATACATTGTTGCAACCGCAAGACTTCATATAAAATATAATAGCGGACTGGAATTCTTCTTCTTTTTCTTCTTCTTTTTCTTCTTCTTCTTTTTCTTTTTCCTCTTCTTCATCTTCTTTTTCCTCTTCTTCATCTTCTTTTTCCTCTTCTTCATCTTCTTTTTCCTCTTCTTCATCTTCTTTTTCCTCTTCTTTTTCCTCTTCTTCTTTTTCCTCTTCTTCTTCTTCTTTTTCCCCTTCTTCTTCTTTTTCCCCTTCTTCTTCTTTTTCCCCTTCTTCTTATTTTTCCTCTTCTACTTCTTTTTCCTCTTCTACTTCTTTTTCCTCTTCTACTTCTTTTTCCTCTTTTCCTCTTCTCCTTCTTCTTTTTCCTCTTTTCCTCTTCTTCTCCTTCTTCTTTTTCCTCTTTTCCTCTTCTTCTCCTTCTTCTTTTTCCTCTTCTCCTTCTTCTTCTTGCAGGTCATGGCTCATTTTTTATCGGTAAAACGATCGGCCAATTTGCCCATCATTGCCGGGAAAATCGGCCGATCGTCAAAATCGGTCATGAATTTTCCAACATGCCCGATAAAAAAAATGTGCAAAAAGCCCAAAAACGGCTGACCAATTAACCCACTAACGGTGTGAAAATCGGCCGATTTTTGACCCATCTATGGCCCCCATTAGCGTTCCTTTTAAAAAGTTTTATTTTCTTATTACTGCTTCCTAAAATCCCCTGAAATCCCCGAGTCACGTAGGGATGTCTGGAGTCTCTCTATGTCGTGCCCGGTCCAGATATTAATAGAGATGAGACGTAAATAAAAACCAGAGAATTTCACGGGCCGTTGACGTGAAGACAGCGTTGAGTGCGGCCGCGGTGACCTCAGACACACACACAGCGCAATTCATGAACCCGGACTGGGAGGTGATCTGAGGACAGGAGGAGGACACCATGACACCCAGGAGATATCTGCCATACTGACCGCCATGTGACAAGACGACGTTCCACAGATCAGGGCCAGCCGCGACGTGATTGGCTCCTTTTCACAGGGGAGATGGTGTCCCGTCACATCTGCGCCGACGACTCCTTATCGAGAGAAAGAAACAAAACAGGAAGAAGGATCAGAACTGCGCAACACACAGGCCAAGCACATGAGAACATGGGAAAGCAGCTGAACACGCCAACTGTGTCATGTGTCCACCATTAATGCTGGAGTTTAGTCTGCTCATTGCGCTCCCTGGTTCCTACATTGTCCCCCTTATCAACAGGACATCTTAAAATGAAACCTTTTCATGTTATTATATATCATGATGTTATAACTGGGTCTCTGTGCTTCTCTATGTAATGCAAAATTATCTTTAGATATCACTAGAGGGATCACTATCAAGAGGTCCTGATTCCTCTATATAGATCTTTATATGAGGAGGTCCTGATTCCTCTCTATAGATCTTTATGTCATTAGAGAGGGTCACCATCAGGAGGAAGGAGGTCCTAATTCCTCTATATAGATCTTTATATCACTAGAGGGGTCACCATCAGTAGGAAGGAGGTCCAGATTCCTCTCTATAGATCTTTATGTCACTAGAGGGGTCACCATCAGGAGGAAGGAGGTCCCGATTCCTCTATATAGATCTTTATGTCACTAGAGGGATCACCATCAGGAGGAAGGAGGTCCCGATTCCTCTATATAGATCATTATATCACTAGAGGGGTCACCGGCAGGAGGAAGGGGGTCCTAATCCCTCTATATTGATCTATATATCACTAGAGGGGTCACCGGCAGGAGGAAGGAGGTCCCGATTCCTCTATATAGATCTTTATACACTGGAGGGATCACCGGCAGGAGGAAGGAGGTCCTAATCCCTCTATATTGATCTATATATTGCTGGAGGGGTCACCGGCAGGAGGAAAGAGGTCCCA